>NW_024057964.1:0-300000 GCF_016432855.1 Salvelinus namaycush | reverse complement strand
TGTTGGTCCGATCCATGCTCCTCCTCGTCTGAGGAGGAGAACGACTTCGACAGCCGTTACAATTACTCAGAATTCATTTCCTTTCATGTATTTTGAACATTCAAATGAACAGAAAATATATTGAAGAAGTCGATACTTGCCTTAGACGGTAACGTAAACTGTCTATAGCAGAGACTGTCACACAAATAGTGTGGTTTGACAAACTAAAGTGCTGAAATTCATGTGGCATATCTCACATCTCATCAGTGACGTACTTCCTAATAAGTGTATGAGAAAAGATTTTTAAAGAATACTACAGTATTTATTTAACAGGATGTTGAATAGTCTATGTGCTGGGTGTCAACATCAGTTGTGAAAACATGGTATGCTAATTTAAGTGTTTAGAACATTGTCATTTTCTAATGAACCTTCTACTCCAGAACAATTAGTTTCAGTCACTTGAAACATTGCAGAGGTGGCCTTAGTCATGTTTCACCAGTTTCAAATGAAATGGAGCCCAGCTGCCCACTGACTGATTCTTAACACATTGTGTGGGTCAGCCACTGACTCAACAGCTTTATATGGCCTATAAATGTCATTACTGCCAGAAGTGAAACACTTATACACAAGATGTTTTTCATTGTGGGATAATAATATTCATTGCAGTTTATGTAAGTGGGGACATTCTGCAATATAACCATCTCCCTGTCTCCTATCTCCCAGGTTTGGCTGAACGTGTGTGGGATTTTTTTACAATTTTACTAAATCATGAACCAAATTTCATACAACTTGTCTAGTTAAATTTGAGTACAGTAAAAGATACACGGTTCCCGTATTATTTTTCAACACAAAAAACAGACTCTGTCAGAAACAAAGTAACTGTAATTGTAGCTGACGGATTATCAAACACTCCTAAATCTCTCCTGCACCCACTTCCTCTTTCCTTACTTCGCTTCTATCTGCCAAGAAGAGCATTGTGGGCTGGGAGTCACAAGAGGGAGACATCAACCTGTAGGGCCTGGGCAGCAAGGTGGACACGGACGCCCTCTTCGACCGTCATGTCTAGATGGGTTACAGCTTTTGTCAAATTGAAGTAAAAAGTAAATTACATTTTTAATTTTAGTTAACCTTAACCCTTACCTTAATTGAATTAAACTAACCTGCTACGTTAATTATCCTAACCTGCTACATAAGCCAGGAAAAACACATTGACAAAAGCGGTATCCCTTCTAGACAAAACCCTCTTCGACCTACCCAAGGCCTTCCATAATCCACTATCCATAAGGTTGTTGTCCTGGAACCACCCTGCCAGATTTCTGACCTCCTCCCTATAGGCTGTCTCATTTTTGTTGGTGTGTCGTCTGCAAAGCTAATGATTGTGTTGGAGTTGTGCTTGGCCACGCGGTCATGGGTGAACAGGGAGTACAGGAGCGGACTAAGCAAGCACCCCTGAGGGACCCCCGTGTTGAGTATCAGAGAGGCAGATGTGTTGTTGCCAACCTTTACTACCTGGGGTGTGGCCCGTCAGAAAGTCCAGGATCCAGTTGCAGAGGGAGGTGTTTAGACCCAGGGTCCTTAGCTTATTGATGAGATTTGAGGGAACTATGATGTTGAACTCTGAGCTGTAGTCAATGAACAGCATTCTCACGTAGGTGTTCCTCTTGTCCAAGTGGGAAAGGGCATTGTTGATTGGAATAGAGATTGCATCATCTGTGGATCTGTTGGGGCGGTATGCAAATTGGAGTGGATCTAGTGTTTCTGGGATGATGGTGTTGATGTGAGCTATGACCAGCCTGGCTACAGACATGAGTACTATGGGTCAGTAGTCATTTAGGCAGGTTACCTTGGTGTTATTGGGCACAGGGAATACGAGGGTCTGCTTGAAACATGGAGGTATTACAGACTCGGCCAGGGACAGGTTGAAAATGTTAGTGAAGACACTTGCCAGTTGGTCAGCGTATGCTCGGAGTACACATCCTGGTAATCCGTCTGGCCCTGCGGCCTTGTGAATGTTAATCTGTTTTAAGGTCTTACTCACATCGGCTACGGCGAGCGTCGATCACACAATCGTCCGGAACAGCTGGTACTCTCATGTATGCTTCAGTGTTTCTTGCCTCGAGGCGCGCATAGAAGTCATTTAGGTCATCCGGGTAGGCTTCCCTTTGTAGTCCGTAATAGTTTGCAAGCCCTGATGTAGTAAGATTCAATCTAGTCCTGTATTTGAGGGCATATCGAAAATAGGCATATAGCTTAGCATCTGCGTCATCTGACCACTTCCGTATTGAGTGAGTCACTTGTACTTCCTGCTTTAGTTTTTGCTTGTAAGCAGGAATCAGGAGGATAGAATTGTGGTCAGATTTGCAAAATGGCGGGTGAGGGAGAGCTTTGTACATATCTCTGTGTGTGGTGTAAAGGTGGTCTAGAGTGTTTTCCCCTCTGGTTGCACATGTAACATGCTGGTGGAAATTAGGTAAAACAGATTGAAGTTTCCCTGCATTAAAGTCACTGGCCTCTTGAAGCCCCGCCTCTGGATGAGCATTTTCTTGTTTGCTTATGACTTTATACAGCTCGTTGAGTGCATTCTTAGTTCCAGCATCGGAATGTGGTGGTAAATGGACAGCTATGAAAAATATAGATGGAAACTCTCTTGGTAAATAGTGTGGTCTACAGCTTGAGATAATCTACTTCAGTAGAGCAAAACCTTGAGACTTCCCTAATATATGATTTTGCGCACCAGCTGTTATTGACAAATTGACACAGACCGCCATCCCTTGTCTTGCCGTAGGCAACTGTTCTGTCTTGTCGATGTATGGAAAAACCAGCCTACTGTACATTATCATGTCGTTGTTCAGACACGACTCTATGAAACATAAGACAGTACAGTTTTAATGTCCTGTTGGTGGGATAGTCTTGAACGGAGCTCATCCAGTTTATTCTCCAGTGATTGTACATTGGCCAATAGAACGTATGGTAGAGGCCGGGTTACCCACTCTGCGATGAATTCTCACAAGGAACCCCGATCTCTGCCCCCTGTATTTCCATATTTTCTTCACGTGAATGACAGGGATTTGGGCCTGGTCTTGAAAAAGCAGTATATCCTTCGCTCCGGACTCATTAAAGAAAAAGTCTTTGTCCAATTCAAAGTGAGTAATCGCTGTTCTGATATCAAGAAGCTCTTTTTGGTCATAAGAGACGGTAGCAGCAACATTATGTACAAAATAAGTTACAAACAATGCGAGAAAACACACAAATAACACAGTTGGTTAGGAGCCTGTAAAACGGCGGCCATCCCCTCCGGCGCCATCATCCCGGTTAAAGCTATGATCCCTTATTGATGTCACTTGTTAAATCCACTTCAATCAGATGTAGATGAAGGGGAGGAGACAGGTTAAAGGAGGATTATTAAGCTTTGAGTCAATTGAGACATGGATTGTGTATGTGTGCCATTTAGATGGTAATTGGGCAAGACAATAATGTGAGTGCCTTTGAACGAGGTGTGGTATTAGGTTCCAGGTGCACTGGTTTCAAGAACTACAACACCACTGGGTTTTTCCACATTTAACAGTTTCCAGTGTGTATGAAGAATGGTCCACCACCCAAACACATCCAGCCAACTTGACACAACTGTGGGAAGCATTGGCGTCAACACGGACCAGCTTCCCTGTAGAATGCTTTCGACACCTTGTAGAGTCCTTTCCCTGATGATTTGAGGCTGTTGTGAAGACAAATATGGGTGAAACTTAATATTAGGAAGGTGTTCCTAATGTCTGGTGTACTCAGCGCCTTCAGAAAGTATTCATACCCCTTGACTTATTCCACATTTGTTGTGTTAAAGCCTGAATAAAAAAATGATGAAATAGATTTGTTTTCTAATCCATTTACACACAAAAACCCATAATAACAAAGTAACTTATTTACATAAGTGTTCACACCCCTGAGTCAATGCATGTTAGAATCACCTCTGGCAGCGATGACAGCTATGAGTCTATCTTGGTAAGTCAGGTAGCCTAGTGGTTAGAGCATTGGACTAGTAACTGTAAGTGTTGAAAGATCGAATCCCTGAACTGACAAGGGAAAAATCTGTTGTTCTACCTCTGCCACTGTTCCTAGGCTGTCATTGAAAAGAAGAATTTGTTCTTAACTGACTTACCTGGTTAAATAAAGTTTTTTTTTAAGTCTATAAGAGCTTTGCACACCTGGAATTTGCACATTATTCATTAAAAAAATGAATCAAGCTCTTTCAAATTGGTTTTCAAATTGGTTGTTGATCATTGCTAGACAGCCATTTTCAAGTCTTGCCATAGATTTTCAAGCCGATCAAAACTGACACGTAGGAACATTCAATATTGTCATAGTAAGCAACTCTGGTGTATATTTGGCTTTTTGTTTTAGGTTATTGTCCTTCTGAAAGGTTAATTTGTGTCCCAATGTCTTTTGAAAATCAGACTGAACCAGGTTTTTCTCTAGAGTTTTGCCTGTGCTTGGCTCTATTCTATTTATTTTTATCCTAAATCACTTGATGACAAGCATACCCATAACATATTGCAGCCATCACCATGCTTGAAAATATGAAGAGTGGTACTCAACGATATGTTGTGTTGGACAAAGAGTGAATTTCTTTGCCAAATGTTTTGCAGTTTTACTTTAGTGCCTAATTGCAAACAGAATGCATGTTTTGTAATATTTTTATTCTGTACATGTTTCCTTCTTTTCACTTTGTCATTTAGGTTAGTATTGTGGGGTAAGTAAAATGTTGTTGATCCATCCTCAGTTTCTCCTATCACAGCCGTTAAACTATGTAACGGTTTTGAAGTCACCACTGGCCTTATGGTGAAATCAGTGGAGGCTGCTGAGAGGAAGACAACTCATAATAATGTCTGGAACGGAGCAAATGGAATGGAATAAAACACATGGAAAACGTGTTGGATGTATTTGGTACCATTCCACCTATTCTGCTCCAGTCATTACCACGAGCCTTTCTTCCCAATTAAGGTATCACCAACCTCCTGTGGGTGAAATCCCTGAGCGGTTTCCTTCCTCTCCGGCGACGGATTTAGGAAGGACGCCTGTACCTTTGTAGTGATTGGGTGTATTGAAAAACCATCCAAACTGTAAATAATATCTTCGCCATGCTCTTTTTACCCATCTACCAACAGGTGCCCTTCTTTGTGAGTCATTGGAAAAGCTCCCAGTCTTTGTGGTTTAATCTATTTGAAATTCGCAGCTTGACTGAAGGACCTTACAGACAATTGTATGTGTGGGGTACAGAGATGAGGTAGTCATTGAAAAAATAATTTTATACACTGGTACTGCACACAGAGTGATTCCATGCAACTTATGGGACTTGTTAAGCAAATCTTTACTCCTGAACTTATTTAGGCTTGCCATAGAAAAGGGGTTGAATAACTATTGGCACGAGATATTTCAGCTTTTAATTATTTTTTTTTACATGTCAAAAAAAAAATCCCACATTATGGTGAATTGTGTGTAGGCTCGTGACACAAAATCTCAATTTAATCCATTTTAATGAGATATGTAAAATGTTGGACCAGTAAGACCAAAAGATTTCATGGATATTGAATGTAAAGGTTTTAATTACAGTGCAATTAAAAAACAACCTTAAATTCAGCCTCAATTGTTTCTTTGATTTAACACTCAACATAAAAACTGACACAACAACTTCTAAATAGATATAAACTGAAAATAGATAATATTGTTATTCTGGTAACTGCACAAAAGATGCAGAGAAACAGTGACTAGTAGATGTTAACACCATTCTGCCATCATGTAGACTTCCTGCACCAACTTCCTGTCTTGTATCAGACCACTGTCTCTCCAACTAACTGTGTCTTCTCTCCTCAGTCATCATTGACTTTATATGGTCTTAAACTGCCTTCAGTAGGCTAGTTGAACTCAGCAGTTCCTCTATACTGGAACCCATTAAACAGATGCTCTGTGAACTCAACACTAAAAATAAATGGTCTAAAATAAAGAGTAGCCAACATCATCGTATCACCACTACAGTAACACTTTTCATCCCAGCAAATTCTACAAATATGCAGATAATCAATGAGCACACAATTACAAATGTAACAAAAGTATCAATAGAAAACGATTACACAATGACATTACTGTACATAAAAAGACTTAAAACCCATTGGCAAAATACATAAAATGCACCTCTTTTATTGACTTGTGCATGAAGCCCATCTAGGTTGTTAAGTGGTGTTTACTGGTTCCCTCTACCGACCGTGGCCTGGTTAGAGCACACTGTCCCAGCCGGGGTGTTCTGTGGAGAGAACACAGAGAAAGGAACAGTTGTCAGGACCGACACTTCAGAATAATAATGACTTCATAGTTACAGTTGGTTACACAACACAGTATTCATTCAATTCTTCCTTAAACACACATTCTAGATGGGTTTTAAAAGTTTATTCTAACATTCCCACCTGTCCCTGTGAACGGTCTGTCATGTCAAACCCACTGGGGAGTCTAGATGTTCTCCTCCTCCTGGAAGACAAGAATAAAGGTATTTTGACATCATTTAGGTTTTCATATACAAAAGCACAAACAGCATGATAAATATGTTTGCATTGAGGTTGGGAATATCTTTTTACCATGCAAAGAATACGACCAGGCTGAAAAGGAAAATGAACCCCAAGGTTTTTCCTACAATCTCAAAAACCTTTGGGTTAACAGGCTCTTCTTGCCCTGTAAATAAAACACATATTATGGTCATCTGTTCCTAAAAGAGGAAACATTTTGCACATTGTCTAACATTACAAATTACACATATACTGTAGATGTACAGATGTAAGGTCTTAATTTAGCCAGTATTGTTGCAGCAAAATAATCCTGCAGCAAAAGGATTTGAACGTTTATTCCGTAATATTGTTCCATTGGTGGTGAGGCTATTAGCTGGACAAAATAAGGCTACATGATTGGGAACCACACACTGCAAAACAACAAAGAAATAGAAAACATAGATTTCCCCACCCGAGTCACACCCTGACCTAACATAGAGAATAAATAAGGATCTCTAAGGTCAGGGCGTGACAACCACATTTTACGTCAGGTTTTTGGTGAAGTTATGTAAATCAAAGCTTATCTGCATTTCCCACAATGCAATAATCTTCTCAGCAACAAAATGGTGATCAAATTAAGATCCTACAACCTTATCATACCATATCATCATTCTATTACAGACACCTTAATGCAAACTTTTAAATTATATTTTGTAAAACTGCAACACTTCCTTCATCAGAGAGACACTAGCCTTGCTCCAGACAATGATTGCATCTTGTAACTCACTGAACTGGTATTATCCAATAACTACTTCATCTTTGAGTCAGAGTTTTTCCTTCAAATCCGGTGTGTAGCCATGGGCTCCCACTTTGCCCCCAACTATGTGAACCTGTATGTGGAACAATTTGAGGAAGCACTCATTTACAAAACAGAGACACACCCCCTACTCTCTAAAATCCTCTCATGGAAGAGATACATAGATGATGTCTTTGTGCTCTGGGAAGGAAGTCAGCAGGAACTAAATTAATTCCAAACTCTGCTAATCGAGAGCTCTGAATATCTCAAATTCACCATGCAGACTGATGAGAGAAAAATAAACTACCTGGACTTATGGATCATCAAAGAGAATGATGCATTACATACAGACCTGTTGCCAACAGTCAGATTTTGACAGCAATGCTAAGAAAATGAAAAATAAATTCAAAATCAGAGGCTACAAGGAAAAAAGTCTTGATGCTGCAATGAAGAAAATATCTCAAAAACCAAGAGAGGATTTGCTAAAAACTAAACCAAAGAAGAAAAACAAGTCTTTTGCCCTAAGTACACCAAGTGTTCAGAGAAAATGAAAGCAATCCTGAAAAAGCACTGGCATATTCTGCAATCAGACAAAACAATTGCACTCTTCTTCAAGGAACCCCCACTGGTGGTCTATAAGCGTATGTTGATGCTAATATTATGCTAATTTTAATGATAACAATAGGCTAATATATTTAAAATGCTGTAAACTATTGTCTTTTAACAGTTTCACTCAATTCACTCTAATTAACCTCATAATTATGACACACCCCTCATGATTGTCATTGGTTGCACTAATTGCACTGTATGTCTACATAACCTGGTTCAAGCATTCATGATTTTACCCTGAAGAAGGCACAGTGATGCCGAAACGTTGGTGTTTTCCCCAATAAATTACTGGGAGTTTATAAAAATAGAGTGTGCAACTCTCTTTGTTTTTATAGCTTACAGTGTATTCACCGTTAGTCAGCACCTCTACAATAAGTCATTTTCTCTGGGTGTGCTCCAGCTCATGCTTTTTATATGACCTGAACATAACAAATAAAATAAAAAAACATGTAAATATATTAAAGTATTTTCTTTATAGAGTACTAACTTTTATGTCCCCTCTACAACATAATAGTTAAATACATGTAATTTTGTCCTTGAAACATTTTATTGAAATACTGTAGAATTCCATTAATTCTTATGGAGGACTGCTTCTTCTGGGGAGTACCATATATAGAGACCGGTGGATTTAAAGTCTCTCATTGGCCGTTACATAGCATCAGCGATCCAGGGTTTATACACATCATTGGTACAGTCTCTCAATAATAATAATATGAACTTATTTCTATGTACAGGTGATTTTTCAATTGGTCGGTATGTTGTCAAGGAGTGATGTCATATGTGTTTGTGAGCAGAGGACCACTAGTTTGAGCCCGGTATGGGGATAGGGACAGTGGTGGAAGCTATACTGTTAGCTGCACACTGACGTCGGTTTCACATGCAAATACAGTGACATGAAACAGTATTTCCCCCTTTCTGGTTCTCTATTTTTGCTTTTTTTTAAACTGAATGTTATCAGATCTTCAACCAAAACCTAATAATAGTCACAGTTATTTAATTTATTTCATTAACATAGTTATGCAACATCCAATTCCCCTGTGTGAAAAAGTAATTGCCACCTTACTCTCAATAACTGGTTGTGCCACCATTCCAAAACACACAATCAAGACTACATGAAAATTGATAAAAGGCAACAATTTTAACGTTTTGGAATGTCCTGTTATATGTCCAGACCTAATCCCAATTGAGATATTGTGGCAGGACTTGAAATGTGCAGTTCATGATTGAAAACCCACAAATGTCGCTGAGTTAAAGCAGTTCTGCATGGGAGAGTGGGCCAAAATTCCTCCACAGCAACATGAGAGACTGATCAACAACTACAGGAAGTGTTTGGTTGGAGTCATTTCAGCTGAAGGAGGCACAACCAGTTATTGAGTGTAAGGGGGCAATTACTTTTTCACACAGGGGCATTGGGTGTTGCATAACTTTGTTTAAGTAATAAATGAAATAAGTATGTCATTGTTGTGTTTTTTGTTCACTCAGGTTCCATTGATCTAATATCAGCTTTTGATTGAATATCTGATAACATTCAGTATCAAAAATTACGCAAAATAGTTTTTCACAGCAGAGTTTAAATCCAGACTAATAAAATAGTCTGGTATAAAATAGTATAAAATAGTCAGGTGGTCAGGTATTAAATGTACACTTTTCTACACAATTAAAAAGCCGGAATATAGCACATCCCATAAAATATAATGACTTGAGGTTATTCCTTTATGTCTGACTCATAACTAGTTGTTGTTGTG
Organism: Salvelinus namaycush; assembly: GCF_016432855.1. Taxonomy (NCBI): domain Eukaryota; kingdom Metazoa; phylum Chordata; class Actinopteri; order Salmoniformes; family Salmonidae; genus Salvelinus; species Salvelinus namaycush. The sequence continues at coordinate 290,347 of NW_024057964.1, read as the reverse complement.
TGGAAGACTCACCTGACATAAAGAGGACAATGAGAAAAAACATGTTCTCAGGACAAGCCATGTGAGAACTCACACACTACTGATCACCTGAAACAGTACAAACATACACTTACTGGTAGAGTAGCTTAACTCACACAACACATTGCATTGAACCATCTCCATATCAATACACTATGTCCTTCAGTTGTGAAGATAATACATGAACAAACAGCAGTACTTTAGAACATATTGAATCTCATTACTCAGAATTCATTTCCTTTAATTTATTTTGAACATTCAAATTAAGAGAAAATATATAGAAGAAGTCGATACTTGCCTTAGATAACGTAAACTGTCTACAGTAGAGACTGTCACACCCGTAGTGTGGTCTGACAAACTAATGTAGTGAAATTCATGTGGCATATCTCACATCTCATCAGTGACGTACTTCCTAATAATTATATGAGATTTTATTTTAAAAGAATACTACGGTATTTAATGTTCCTCTTTCGGGGTAGGACAGGTCACCACATTTTGATACGGGCCCCCAGTCTGCTCCCAATAAATTGTTAAAAGAAACTTTTGGCAGCATAACCATCTCCCTCTCCCGTATCTCCCAGGCTTGAATGGGAATATCTGTGGGATTTTAGAAATATAGTTAAATTATGAACCAAAATCCTCTATTAATTTATTCAAATAAAAAAGGAAAAGTTTATTTTGAGTTCGATACAAAACATATGGTTGTCACATTATGTTTCTACATGAAAAACAGACTTGGTATGAAACAGAGTAACTGTAATTGTATCTGACTGATTCTCACACACCACTCAACTTCTCCTACACCAACTTCCTCTTTGAAGTCTATTTGCCAAGATGAGCCTGGTGGGCTGGAAGCCACAGAGACACTCTTTTCACTCCACTTGGATACGGAATTGACTTTTTTGTAGCAGTTTATGAGAATTTATGCAGCAGGTTAGGAGAATTAACGCAGCATGTTAGGAGACTGAGGTTAAGGTTAGGTAAAAGGGTTAGGGTTAGGGAAAATGCTCTCCTAACCAAGGTTGGACAACTGCATTTTGGACCCTGCGCTTACTTTCCTGCATTTCAACACATTTTGCCATGATGCAGAGAGGAAAATTTGCAATTTGATAATGCTATTCTACACATTTTGCAATGAGGCAGTTATAAAGCTAATTCCCTGCTATTCAACACATTTTTCCATGAAGTCGATGGAAAAGGTTTCAGCTTTAAAGCTAATTTCCTGTAATTCGACACATTTTGCTATCATATGCTATCTGGGGCCATTTGGTAATCTGTCCCTGCTCCTAACCTGCAACCAGAATGATTTGGCGTGAAAAGAGTGTGTCCCGTGTGCAACAGGAGAGAGCCAGCGACCTGCAGGGCAATGGGTGGCAGGGTAGACATGGGCCCTCTCTTCGACGGTCAAGTCTAGATGGGATAAAGCTTTAGTCAAGTTGAAGTTGTATTCTTTTAGCATTTTAGCTAATCCTAACCCTTTTCCATACTTTCATCTAATCATCATAACCTGATACGTTAATTATCCTAATCTGCTGCATAAATTCTGCTAAACTTGCTAGAAAACTACATTTTGGCAAAAGCTGTGTCCCTTCTAGACATAACCATCTTCGACCTGCCCAAGGCCTTCTGGGAAAAGGAGACCCAGGAGCTGAGGGTGTACTTTATCCAGCAGGTGGAGGGAGAGCTGAAGGCTCTGGAGGACAGGATCAGGGATTGAGAGGCGGAGGGACCAGATGATTCAGAGAGAGAAGAGAGAAAGTATTGACTATTGGACACTACACTACACTGATGCTGCAATATGGTGGGGATGGGGATATGGTGGGACTGACAAAAAAGGGACTAACATTCACATTTCAGTTTTGTGGCAAATGCTTTGCCTATATGTGGGTAAAATGTATTAAAATTACATGTATGCATGCAGTTTAGGCTACCACTCACTATCAATGGATATGTGAGTTGGTATTAGGTAATTACATTTTTTTATTTAACTTGGCAAGTCAGTTATGAACAAATTATTATTTATAATGACAGCCTAGGAACAGTGGCTTAACTGCTTTGTTCATGGGAAGATTTTTACCTTGTCAACTAGGGGAATTTGATCTAGCAACCTTTCGGTTACTGGCCCAATGCTCAAACCACTACCTGCCGCCCCAATAGATCAGAACCAATGTGGGATTTTCCCCAAACATAACACTTTGTATTTTGGCCACAGACTTAATTTCTTCACCCAATGTTTGGCAGTTTGGTGAAATCCTTAACTGTTTTTTTCCTCTCCGGCAACTGAGTTAGGAAGGACACCTGTATCTTTGTAGTGACTGGGTGATACAGCATCATAAGTGTAATTTATAACTTCACCATGCTCAAAGGGATATTCAATGTCAGATTTGTTTTCTTTTTACCCATCTACAAATGGTGCCTTTCTTTGTGAGGCATTTGAAAAGATCCCTGGTCTTTGTGGTAGAATCTGTTAGAAATTCGCTGCTTGACTGAGGGACCTTACAGATAACTGTATGTGTGTGGTACAGAGATGAGATAGTCATTCAAAAATCATGTTAAACACTAGTATTGCACACAGAGTGAGTCCATGCAACTTATTATGTGACTTGTTAAGCAATTCTTTACTCCTGAAATTATTTAGGCTTGCCATAATAAAGGGGTTGAATACTTATTGACTTCAGACATTTCAGCTTTTAATATTTTTAATTATTTATTTTTTCAAACAGGTTTCAGTTGTTTCTGTTGTTTAACATTCAACATTAAAACTGACACGATCAATTCTAAATAGATATAAACTGAAAATAAATAATATTGTTATTCTGGTAACTGCACAAAATATTAGGAGAAACAGTGACTAGTAGATGTTAACACCATTCTGCCGTCATTTAGACTTACTGCACCAACTTCCTGTCTTGCAACAGACCACCGTCTCTCTAACTAGCTGTGTCTTCTGTCCTCAGTCATCATTGACTTTATATGGACTTAAACGGCCTTCAGTAGGCTAGTTGAACTCAGCAGTTCCTCTCTACTGGAACCCATTAAACAGATGCTCTGTGAACTCAACACTCAAAATAAACTGTTTAAAATAAAGAGTAGCCTACATCATCTTATCACCACTATAGTGGTGTCTGAGATTCCTAAAGATTTGGAAAGCGGCCGCAGTCATCCCCCTCTTCAAAGGGGGAGACACTCTAGACCCAAACTGTTACAGACCTATATCCATCCTGCACTGCCTTTCTAAAATCTTCGAAAGCCAAGTGAACAAACAGATCACCGAACATTTCGAATCCCACCGTACCTTCTCCGCTATGCAATCTGGTTTCCGAGCTGGTCACGGGTGGACCTCAGCCACGCTCAAGGTCCTAAACGATATCATAACCGCCATCGATAAAAGACAGTACTCTGCGCCATCTTCATCGACCTGGCCAAGGCTTTCGACACTGTCAATTACCGTATTCTTATCGCCAGACTCAACAGCCTTGGTTCCTCTAATGACTGCCTCGCCGCCTTCTCTGATAGAGTTCAGTGTGTCAAATTGGAGGGCCTGTTGTCCGGACCTCTGGCAGTCTCTATGGGGGTGCCACAGGGTTCAAATTGCGGCGCAACTCTTTTCTCTGTATATATCAATGATGTCGCTCTTTCTGTGGGTGATTTTTTGATCCATCTCTACGCAGACGACACCATTCTGTATACATCTGGCCCTTCTTTGGACAATGTGTTAACAAACCTCCAAATGAGCTTCAACGCCACACAACACTCCTTCCGTGGCCTCAAACTGCTCTTAAATGCTAGTAAAATGAAATGCATGCTCTTCAACTGATCGCTGCCCACACCCGCCTGCCCGACTAGCATCACTACTCTGGACGGTTCGGACTTAGAATATGTGGACAACTATAAATACCTAGGTGTCTGGCTAGACTGTAAACTCTACTTCCAGACTCACCTTAAGCATCTCCAATCCAAAGTTAAATCTAGAATCGGCTTCCTATTTCGCAAGAAAGCCTCCTTCACTCATGCTGCCAAACATACCCTCGTAAAACTGACTATCCTACCGATCCTTGACTTTGGCGATGTCATTTACAAAATAGCCTCCAACACTCTACTCAGCAAATTGGATGCAGTCTATCACAGTGCCATCTGTTTTGTCACCAAAGCCCCATATACTACCCACCACTGAGACCTGTATGCTCTCGTTGGCTGGTCCTCGCTATACATCCATCGCCAAACCCACTGTCCCCAGGTCATCTATAAGTCTTTGCTAGGTAAAGCTCCACCTTATCTCAGCTCACTGGTCACCATAGCAACACCCACCCGCAGCACATGCTCCAGCAGGTATATTTCACTTGTCATCCCCAAAGCCAACACCTTCTTCGGCCGCCTTTCCATCCAGTTCTCTGCTGCCAATGACTGGAACGAATTGCAAAAATCCCTGAAGTTGTAGACTTATATCTCCCTCACTAACTTTAAGCTTCAGCTATCAGAACAGCTTACCGATCGCTGCAGCTGTACACAGTCCATCTGTAAATATTCCATCCAACCAACTACCTACCTCATCCCCATATTTCTTTTTGTTTTTCTGCTCTTTTGCACACCAGTACTTCTACTTGCACATCCTTATCTGCACTACAGTCGAAGTCGGAAGTTTACATACACTTAGGTTGGAGTCATTAAAACTCGTTTTTCAACCACTCCACAAATTTCTTGTTAACAAACTATAGTTTTGGCAAGTCGGTTAGGACATCTACTTTGTGCATGACACAAGTAATTTTTCTAACAATTGTTTACAGACAGATTATTTTACTTATAATTCACTGTATCACAATTCCTGTGGGTCAGAAGTTTACATACACTAAGTTGACTATGCCTTTAAACAGCTTGGGAAATTCCAGAAAATTATGTCATGTTTTAGATGCTTCTGATAGGCTAATTGACATCATTTGAGTTAATTAGAGGTGTACCTGTGGATGTATTTCAAGGCCTACCTTCAAACTCAGTGCCACTTTGCTTGACATCACGGGAAAATCAAAATAAATCAGCCAAGACCTCAGAAAAAACATTGTAGACCTCCACAAGCCTGGTTCGTCTTTGGAGCAATTTCCAAACGTCTGAAGGTACCACGTTCATCTGTACAAATAATAGTACGCAAGTATAAACACCATGGGACCACGCAGCCGTCATACCGCTCAGGAAGGAGATGCATTCTGTCTCCTAGAGATGGTGAGAAAAGTGCAAATCAATCCCAGAACAACAGCAAAGGACTGTGTGAATATGATGGAGGAAAGAGGTACAAAAGTATCTATATCCACAGTAAAACGAGTTCTATATCGACAGCAAGGAAGAAGCTACTGCTACAAAACTGCCATAAAAAAGCCAGACTACGGTTTGCAACTGCACATGGGGACAAAGATCGTTGTTTTTGGAGAGATGTCCTCTGGTCTAATGAAATGAAAATAGAACTGTTTGGCCATAATGACCATCGTTATGTTTGGAGGAAAAAGGGGGAGGCGTGCAAGCCGAAGAACACCATCCTAACCGTGAAGCACGGGGGTGGCAGCATCATGTTGTGGGGGTGCTTTGCTGCAGAAGGGACTGGTGCACTTCACAAAATAGATGGCCTCATGAGGTAGGAAAATTATGTGGATATATTGAAGCAACATCTCAAGACATCAGTCAGGAAGTTAAAGCTTGGACGCAAATGGGTCTTCCAAACGGACAATGACCCCAAGCATACTTCCAAAGTTGTGGCAAAATGGCTTAAGGACAACATAGTCATGGTATTGGAGTGGCCATCACAAAGCCCTGACCTCAATCACATAGAACACTTGTGGGCAGAACTGAAAAAGCTTGTGAGAGCAAGGAGGCCTACAAACCTGACTCAGTTACACCAGCTCTGTCAGGAGGAATGGGCCAAAATTCACCCAACTTATTGTGGGAAGCTTATGGAAGGCTACCCGAAACGTTTGACCCAAGTTAAACAATTTAAAGGCAATGCTACCAAATACTAATTGACTGTATGGAAACTTCAGACCCACTGGGAATGTGATGAAAGAAATAAAAGCTGAAATAAATCATTCTCTTTACTATTATTCTGACATTTCACATTCTTAAAATAAAGTGGTGATCCTAACTGACCTAAGACAGGGCATTTTTATTAGGATTAAATGTCAGGATTTGTGAAAACCTGAGGTTAAATGTATTTGGCTAAGGTGTATGTAAACTTCAGGAAAAAAATCTAAAATAGAGAAAATCAAAAAGGGGGAAATACTGTTTCATGTCACTGTATGTGCATGTGAAACCGACGTAAATCCACCGGTCTCTATATATGGTACTCCCCAGAAGAAGCAGTCCTCCATAAGAATTAATGGGATTCTACAGTATTTCAATAAAATGTTTCAAGGACTAAATTACATGTATTTAACTATTATGTTTTAGATGGGACAGAAAAGTTAGTACTCTATAAAGAAAATACTTTAATATCTTTACATGTTTATTTTTTATTTGTTATGTTCAGGTCATATAAAAAGCATGAGCTGGAGCACACTCAGAGAAAATGACTTATTGTAGAGGTGCTGACTAACGGTGAATACACTGTAAGCTATAAAAACAAAGAGAGTTGCACACTCTATATATATAAACTCCCAGTCATTTATTGGGGAAAACACCAACGTTTCGGCATCACTGTGCCTTCTTCAGGGTAAAGTCATGAATGCTTAATCAAGGTTATGCAGACAAATAGTGCAATTAGTGCAACCAATGACAACAGTGAGGGGTGTGTCATAGTTATGAGGTTAATTCGAGTGAATTGAGTGAAACTGTTAAAAGACAATAGTTTACAGCATATTGAATATATTAGGCTATTGTTATCATTAACATTAGCATAAGATTAGCATCAACATACAATATCGTTTAATTTAATTTCACATGTATTTAATTGTTTCCAATTTCATTAAATGTTGTTACATGTAATCTTTTGGTTCATCCATAATGCATAATAAGCATCATCAACAGGGGGAACATATTGGTTCTATGCTGATAAACTGTAGAAAGAATATAAGTGGCCTAGTTAGTTTTGACTTACATCGGCTTGAAAATCTATGTCAAGACTTGAAAATGGCTAGCAATGATGAAACAATCAACTTGACAGAGCTTGAAGAATTTTGAAAATAATGTCCAACTATTGTACAATCCACATGTGAAAAGCTCTGAGAGGCTTTCCCAAAAAGATTCAAAGCTATAATCGCTGCCAAAGGTGATTCTAACATGTATTGATTCAGGGGTGTGAATACTTACATGAATCAGATATTTTTGTATTTCATTTTCCATAAATCTGCAAAAATGTCTAAAAACATATTTTCACTTTGTTATTTTGGGGTATGAATACCTTCTGATGTCAACGTATACTTGTATGCAAGATGACGGTAAGATACTGCTAGACATTGGTTCTGATCTATTGGGGCGGCAGGTAGCCTAGTGGTTTGAGCATTCGGCCTGTAACCGAAAGGTTGCTAGATCAAATCCTGAGTTGACAAGATAAAATCTATTGTTCTTCCCCTGAACAAAGCAGTTAAGCCACTATTCCTAGGCCGTGATTATAAATAAGAATTTGTTCATAACTGACTTGCCTAGTTAAATAAAATAAAAATATTACCTAATACCAACTCACATATCCATTGATAGTGAGTGGCAGCCTAAACTGCATGCAGACATGTAATTTTAATACATTTTACCCACATATAGGCAAAGCAGTTGCCACAAAACTGAAATGAGAATGTTGGTCCCTTTTTTGTCAGTCCCACCATATCCCCATCCCCACCATATTGCAGCATCAGTGTAGTGTAGTGTCCAATAGTCAATACTTTCTCTCTTCTCTCTCTGAATCATCTGGTCCCTCCGCCTCTCAATTCCCGATCCTGTCCTCCAGAGCCTTCAGCTCTCCCTCCACCTGTTGGGGGAGGTCGGCTCCCACCTGCTGGGTAAAGTACACCCTCAGCTCCTGGGTCTCCTTCTCCCAGAAGGCCTTGGGCAGGTCGAAGATGGTGTTGTCTAGAAGGGACACAGCTTTTGTCAAAATTTTGTTTTCTAGCAAGTTTAGCAGAATTTATGCAGCATATTAGGATAATTAACGTATCAGGTTATGATGATTAGATGAAAGTACGGAAAAGGGTTAGGATTAGCGAAAATGCTAAAAGAATACAACTTTAATTTGACAAAAGCTTTATCCCATCTGGACTTGACCGTGGAAGAGAGGGCCCATGTCTACCCTGCCACCCATTGCCCTGCAGGTCGCTGGCTCTCTCCTGTTGCACACGGGACACACTCTTTTCACGCCAAATCATTCTGGTTGCAGGTTAGGAGCAGGGACAGATTACCAAACGGCCCCAGATAGCATATGATAGCAAAATGTGTCGAATTACAGGAAATTAGCTTTAAAGCTGAAACCTTTTCCATCGACTTCATGGAAAAATGTGTTGAATAGCAGGGAATTAGCTTTATAACTGCCTCATTGCAAAATGTGTAGAATAGCATTATCAAATTGCAAATTTTCCTCTCTGCACAATGGCAAAATGTGCTGAAATGCAGGAAAGTAAGCTCAGGGTCCAAAATGCGGTTGTCCAACCTTGGTTAGGAGAGCATTTTCCCTAACCCTAACCCTTTAACCTAACCTTAACCTCAGTCTCCAAACATGCTGCGTTAAGTCTCCTATCCTGCTGCATAAGTTCTCGTAAACTGCTACAAAAAAAGTTAATTCATTATCCAAGTGGAGTGAAAAGAGTGTCTCTGTGGCTTCCAGCCCACCAGGCTCTTCTTGGCAAATAGACTTCAAAGAGGAAGTTGGTGTAGGAGAAGTTGAGTGGTGTGTCAGAATCAGTCTGATACAATTACAGTTACTCTGTTTCATACCAAGTCTGTTTTTCATGTTGCAAATGAATGTGAGAACCATATGTTTTGTATCGAACTCAAAATAAACTTTTCCTTTTTTTATTTGAATAAATTAATAGTGGATTTTGGTTAATAATTAACTATTTTTTTTAAATCCCACAGATATTCCCATTCAAGCCTGGGAGATACGGGAGAGGGAGATGGTTATGCTGCCAAAAGTTTCTTTTAACAATTTATTGGGAGCAGACTGGGGGCCCGTATCAAAATGTGGTGACCTGTCCTACCCCGAAAGAGGAACATTAAATACCGTAGTATTCTTTTAAAATAAAATCTCATATAATTATTAGGAAGTACGTCACTGATGAGATGTGAGATATGCCACATGAATTTCACTACATTAGTTTGTCAGACTACACTACGGGTGTGACAGTCTCTACTGTAGACAGTTTACGTTACCGCCTAAGGCAAGTATCGACTTCTTCAATATATTTTCTGTAAATTTGAATGTTCAAAATACATTAAAGGAAATTAATTCTGAGTAATGAGATTCAATATGTTCTAAAGTACTGCTGTTTGTTCATGTATTATCTTCACAACTGAAGGACATAGTGTATTGATATGGAGATGGTTCAATGCAATGTGTTGTGTGAGTTAAGCTACTCTACCAGTAAGTGTATGTTTGTACTGTTTCAGGTGATCAGTAGTGTGTGAGTTCTCACATGGCTTGTCCTGAGAACATGTTTTTTCTCATTGTCCTCTTTATGTCAGGTGAGTCTTCCACACAACAACAACTAGTTATGAATCAGACATAAAGGAATAACCACAAGTCATTATATTTTATAGGATGTGCTATATAACTGTGTAGAAAAGTGTACAGTTAATTCCTGATTAGTGTATATTAATTTTCTTGATTTAAACTCTGCTGTGAAAAAGTATTTTGCATATTTTTGATACTGAATGTTATCAGATATTCAATCAAAAGCTGATATTAGATCAATGGAACCTGAGTGAACAAATAACACAACAATGACATACTTATTTCATTTATTTCATAAACAAAGTTGTGCAACACCCAATGTCCCTGTGTGAAAAAGTAATTGCCCCCTTATACTCAATAACTGGTTGTGTCTCCTTTAGCTGAAATGACTCCAACCAAACACTTCCTGTAGTTGTTGATCAGTCTCTCACGTTGCTGTGGAGGAATTTTGGCCCACTCTCCCATGCAGAACTGATTTAACTCAGTGACATTTGTGGGTTTTCAAGCATGAACTGCTCGTTTCAAGTCCTGCACAATATCTCAATTGGGATTAGGTCTGGACTTTGACTAGGACATTCCAAAACTTTAAATTTGTTGCCTTTTATCAATTTTCATGTAGACCTGATTGTGTGTTTTGGAATGGTGGCACAACCAGTTATTGAGTGTAAGGTGGCAATTTATTTTTCACACGGGGGAATTGGGTGATGCATAACTTTGTTAATGAAACAAATGAATAACTATAAAAAAGTGTGTTATTTGGTAACTCAAGTTCCCTTTATCTAATATTAGGTTTTGGTTGAAGATCTGATAACATTCAGTTTAAAAAAAAGCAAAAATAGAGAACCAGAAAGGGGGAAATACCTTTTCATGTCACTGTATTTGCATGTGAAACCGACGTCAATCTGCAGCTAACAGTATAGCTTCCACCACTGTCCCCATCACCATACCGGGCTCAAACTAGTGGTCCTCTGCTCACAAACACACATGACATCACTCCTTGACAACATACCGACCAATTGAAAAATCACCTGTACATAGAAATAAGTTCATATTATTATTAATGGGAAAGACTGTACCAATGATGTGTATAAACCCTGGACCGCTGATGCTATGTAACGGCCAATGGGAGACTTTAAATCCACCGGTCTCTATATATGGTACTCCCCAGAAGAATATCTTTACATGTTTATTTTTTATTTGTTATGTTCAGGTCATATAAAAAGCATGAGCTGGAGCACACCCAGAGAAAATGACTTATTGTAGAGGTGCTGACTAACAGTGAATACACTGTAAGCTATAAAAACAAAGAGAGTTGCACACTCTATATATAGAAACTCCCAGTAATTTACTGGGGAAAACACCAATGTTTCGTCATCACTGTGCCTTCTTCAGGGTAAAGTCATGAATGTTTGAACTAGGTTATGTAGACATACAGTGCAATTAGTGCAACCAATGACAATCGCGAGGGGTGTGTCATAATTATGAGGTTAATTAGAGTGAATTGAGTGAAACTGTTAAAAGACAATAGTTTACAGCATATTAAATATATTAGCCTATTGTTATCATTAAAATTAGCATAAGATTAGCATCAACATATATAATTGTTTAATTTAATTTCACATATATTTAATTGTTTCCAATATCATTAAATGTTGTTAAAATGTTATATTTTGGTTAATCCATAATGCATAATAACTATCATCAACAGGGGGAACATTTTGGTTGTACTCTGATAAACTGTAGAAAGAATATATTCATTTGTAAGACTTCTTTATTAAAAATAATTGTTCATTAGAAGGGCCTGAGATCAAAGTCAATATTCTGACCACTAGGCCACGTTGGCTTTTCCACATGAACATGTGATGAGATAGATTACTACCTTTTGTCTTGCAAGAGATGATACCCCTATCAGGGATTTTTCCACCTGTATGTGTGTGTCTGAAGATGGGTGTTTTTGTAGTGCTATTGCACTATGAGCATGAGCCACATTTGTAGATCCCATTTGGAATGGGTGTCAAGAGTGTCTGAGTGGGCTCAGGGGGCAGGTCAGATCTCACTGAGCTATCCCTAATATTGCAACCATGCTTATAGACCACCAGTGGGGGGTCCTTGAAGAGGTGTGCAATTGTTTTGTCTGATTGCAGAATATGCCAGTGCTTTTTCAGGATTGCTTTCATTTTCTCTGAACACTTGGTGTACTTAGGGCAAAATACTTTTCTTAGGGCAAAATACTTTTTTTTTTCTTCTTTGGTTTAGTTTTTAGCAAATCCTCTCTTGGTTTTTGAGATATTTTCTTCATTGCTTCTTCAAGACTTTTTTCCTTGTAGCCTCTGATTTTAAATGTATTTTTTCATTTTCTTAGCATTGCTGTCAAAATCAAAATCTGACTATTGGCAACAGATTCTTATAACCCTGCATAACGGGCTATATGGTAGACCATTCCTGAGGGGAAGGGGATGCATACTATCCCCACGTAGCAGGGTTTTGAGGTCTGTTGGCTGTGTGTACAGGTCTGTATGTAATGCATAATTATCTTTGATGATCCACAACTCCAGGTAGTTTATTTTTCTCTCATCAGTCTGCATGGTGAATTTGAGATATTCAGAGCTCTCGTTTAGCAGAGTTTGGAATGAATTTAGTTCCTGCTGACTTCCTTCCCAGAGCACAAAGACATCATCTATGTATCTCTTCCATGAGATGATTTTAGAGAGTAGGGGGTGTGTCTCTGTTTTGTAAATGAGTGCTTCCTCAAATTGTTCCACATGCAGGTTCACATAGCTGGGGTCAAAGGGGGAGCCCATGGCTACACCCCGGATTTGAAGGAAAAACTCTGACTTAAAGATGAAGTAGTTATTGGATAATACCAGTTCAGTGAGTTACAAGATGTGATCATTGGCTGGAGAACACATACGAGGCTGTTTCTGCTGGAGAAAGGGTAGGGTCTCTCTGCTGAAGGAAGTGTTGCAGTTTTACAAAATATAATTTAAAAGTTTGCATTAAGGTGTCTGTAATAGAATATACTTGTCAAAATGGATGTAGACATTAATAAATGCATTTTTATAGCTTCCAACATCTTCTTTTACAAGGGAGGAGGAGATGGCTGTGCAGTGGCTTCCCAACAGCGGCCCCTGTCAGTCATTTAGGGTTAATACATATCATTGGACTGATCTGAAAATATATCAGAACCTCCCTGATGTTGTCTTTTATGTTGCAGGTGTTTTGACCTGCTTTGGTCAACGAGATTTGAACACCACAATGCCAGATAGACTGGATGTACTGACTGGCTCCTGTGTGCAAATCCCATGTTCATTTGATATTCCTGCCCAACATAAGGATACATTTAACAGCACGATACGAACCACTGCAGTGTGGATTAAAGAAAATCCATACTTTGGTGGGCGCCCGGACAGTGTGATATTTAACAGTAGTGAGACGGTCAACAGATATCAAGGGAAGATAACTGGAAACATGTCCCAGAAGAACTGCACCACAGTTTTCTTCAATGTAACCACCAATTACACTAATAAATACTTCTTCAGGATTGAGAGTCAACCATTCCGTGCAACAGATCCTGATAAGTCTGTTGATATAGTTGTCAGGGGTAAGAGACAATTTAACTTTTAACCAACTTTTTTCCCAGTTTATATTCCATTCATCAAAGATAAGAGTAGAACAAGTGGACAGTTTAACTATTAGTGTAAAATATATTTATCTACAATGTATTACAGATTTGCCTTCCAGTCCCATCCTTACTGTCTCAGGTGAGATGAAGGAAAGGACCCCTGTCAGTTTGAACTGCTCTGCTGTCGCTCCCTGTCCTGAACACCCCCCTGAGCTGACATGGACTCTCCCAACACAGTTCACAACTGAGAACCAACTGCAGGAGAATCCAGACCAAACCAAATCAGTTCTCTCCACGGTGACCTTCACTCCGTTGTACCTTCATCATGAGAAGAACATCACTTGTACTGCAGTCTACCCAGTAGGGGCAAGCAACAAGACAGCTGAACATAACATGATGCTTAATGTTTCATGTAAGATTTAGTCACCGGTTCCTGTAGAATAGATCATTCTATCATGTTTTCACTGATGATTGTAATAGAGTGGTTTTGATGAGACTATTCAATATACCATATCCAGATACATTCTAAATGAACCCTCTCCCTCAGTCTCTCCTAAGGACACCTCGGCCTCCATCAGTCCAGCTGATCCAGTATTAGTGGGCAGCTGTGTTAATCTGACCTGCAGCAGTACAGCCAACCCTCATGTGACAAACATCACCTGGTTCCAGATCAGTGGGGGTAAACCAACACAGGTAGCATCTGGACAGAGTTACACCCTCAATGTGACTGTTGGTGATGGAGGACTGTACTTCTGTGAAGCAAGAAATAGTCAAGGCTGTGGCAAGTCAAAGGAAGTGAGGCTAATTATTAAAGGTAAAACGGGCCCGTTGGGCACAATTGTAGGTTAGATATACACTATATATTCAAAAGTATGTGGACACCCCTTCAAATGCATGGATTCAGCTATTTAATGACATTGACATTAATGCCCATGATTTTGGAATGAGATGTTCGATGAGCAGGTGACCACATACTTTTGGTCGTGTAGTGTACATTGCAGATCTTTATGTGAGAAATTACCTAATATGTGCTGCATTTTCAGGGCAAGAAGTGACTGTTAACACAATGGTTTTTGGGATTGCAGCAGGAACTTTGGGGGTCCTTTTGCTTATCAGCCTGATCAGTGTTATTGGATGGTAAAAACAATTCCTGGAATCAATACAAACTATTATTTATGCTGTGTTTGTGCTTTTGCATATGAAAACCCTCAGTGCATTCAGAAGGCCTTTCTAAATGTCTTCCAGGAGGAGAAACTCGAGGCTCCACGATGGACTTGAAAGGACAGACAATACACTGGGACAGGTGGGAATAAGGCTCAACTTTCAAAACCATCTACAAAGTGTATCTAATGAAGTACTGAATTAATCCTGAAACTTTCCAAAGCCATGAGGTTAACATCATTTTAGAGCAAGTTTAGGGGAGATGACCACACCTAAAGAACTGCCACGTCCTTTAAGAACATGGAATGATAACAGAATAGCTGTTGGACTTTGACAGTGTTTTCTTTAGATTGGAGCTCATTTGTTGACAAAGTGAAATTCTTTACTCCAGTCAGTCTAATTTACATTTTCATTGACATCCACTCAGTATGTGTTGTGTAACCTGCTGACCTTAGAGTTTTACACATGACTGAGCTTAGAGCTTTACACCTGTTCCTCTCTCTGTGTTCTCTCCACAGAACTCCCCGGTTGGGACAGTGTGTGCTAACCAGGCCACAGCCGGAGAGGAACCAGAGGAACCTGCAGAAGACCAGCCTGAAGAGATCCACTACGGTGACATAGACTTCTCCAAACTACGGCCCAAAGAGACCCCAGCTGCAGCCCAGGACAGGGTCCAGGGACAGGAGAGTGAGTACGCTGAAGTCAATGTGACCAGAAGAGGGGCCCAGAAACCACCTCTTAACAACCTAGATGGACTTTATGCACAAGTGAATAAAAGAGGTGCATGTTAATTTTCCAATGGGTATTAAGTGTTTTTATGTACAGTATTGTCATTGTGTATCTGTTTTCTATTGGTACTTTTGTTACATTTATAATTATGTGCTCTTTGATTATCTGCGTATTTGTAGAATTTGCTGGGATGAAAAGTGTTTAACTGTTACTATAGTGGTGATACGATGATGTAGGCTACTCTTTATTTTAGACCATTTATTTTTAGTGTTGAGTTCACAGAGCATCTGTTTAATGGGTTCCAGTATAGAGGAACTGCTGAGTTCAACTAGCCAACTGAAGGCAGTTTAAGACCATATAAAGTCAATGATGACTGAGGAGAGAAGACACAGTTAGTTGGAGAGACAGTGGTCTGATACAAGACAGGAAGTTGGTGCAGGAAGTCTACATGATGGCAGAATGGTGTTAAAATCCACTAGTTACTGTTTCTCTGCATCTTTTGTGCAGTTCCCAGAATAACAATATTATATATTTTCAGTTTATATCTATTTAGAAGTTGTTGTGTCAGTTTTTATGTTGAATGTTAAATCAAAGAAACAATTGAGGCTGAATATAAGGTTGTTTTTTAATTGCACTGTAATTAAAACCTTTACATTCAATTTCCATGAAATCTTTTGGTCTTATTGGTCCAACATTTTACATATCTCATTAAAATTGATTACATTTAGATTTTGTGTCACTGGCCTACACAGTTCCTCATAATGTGAATTATGTTTTTAGACAAGAACAAGAAGTCTAAAAATCAAGAAGTATTTAACCCCTGTCTTATGGCAAGCCTAAATCATTTCAGGAGTAAAGATTTTCTTAACATGTCACATAAGAAGTTGCATGGATTCACTGTGTGAAATACTAGTGTTTAACATGATTTTTGAATGACTACCTCATCTCTGTACCCCACACATACAATTATCTGTAAGGTCCCTCTGTTGAGCAGCGAATGTCAAACAGATTAAACCACAAACACTAGAGAGCTTTTCCAATACCTCTCAAAGAAGGGCACCTGTTGGTAGATGGGTAAAACAAATTATAATCTGACAATGAATTTCCCTTTGAGCATGGTGAAGTTATTAATTACACTGTGGATTGTTTGTCAATTCACCCATTCACTACAAAACCGCTCAGGGATTTCACCCACAGGAGGTTGTTGGCACCTTAATTGGGGAGAAAGGCTCGGGGTAATGGCTGGAGCAGAATAGGTGGAATGGTACCAAATACATCCAACACGTTTTCCATGTGTTTGATTCCATTCCATTTGCTCCGTTCCAGACATTATTATGAGTTGTCTTCCCCTCAGCAGCCTCCACTGATTTCACCATAAGGCCAGTGGTGACTTTAAAACAGTTACAGAGTTTAATGGCTGTGATTGGAGAAAACTGAAGATGGATCAGCAACATTGTACTTACTCCATAATACTAACCTAAATGACAAAGTGAGAAGAAGGAAACATGTACAGAATAAACATATTCCAAAACATGCATTCTGTTTGCAATAAGGCACTAAAGTAAAACTGCTAAAAAATGAGCAAAGAAATTAACTTTATGTCCTGAATACAAAGTGTTATGTTTGGAGCAAATCTAACACATCACATCACTGAGTACCACTCTTCATATTTTCAAGCATGGTGATGGCTGCACCGTGTTATGGGCATGCTATTTAATCCATTTTTAATTCAAGGTGTAAGACAACAGAATGTGGAATAAGTAAAGGGGTACTTTCTGAAGACACTGAGTATACCAAACATTAGGAACAACTTCCTAATTTTGAGTTTGAAACCCCTTTTGTCTTCAGAACATCCTCAGTTCATTGGGGCATGGACTCTACAAGGTGTCTAAAGAGTTCCACAGGGATGTTGGCCCATGTTGACTCCAATGCTTCCTACAGTTGTGTCAAGTTGGCTGGAAGGTTTTTGGGTGGTGTTCCATTCTTGATACACACCGGAAACTGTTTAGAGTGAAAAAACCCTGCAGTATTGCTGTTCTTGAAACCAGTGTGCCTGGCACCTACTACCACACCTCATTCAAAGGCTAATTTTTTGTTTTGCGCAAACACCCTATAAATGGCACACATACACAATACACTTCTCAATTGTCTCAAGGATTAAAAATCCTTCTTTAACCTGTCTCCTCCCCTTCCTCTACTGTCATGAGAATTATGTTCTCAATGTTCATAAACCCAAATCAATTAACTACTCAGCCTGAAACGCAGAATTTGTAGGAAACTGGTTGAAATGAATCAGACGGAGGCCCAGCTACGATAGTCAGAACATGTATTTACGAGAGCGCTCCTGTGCATATACAATGATGTTCCCTTTATAACATTCTCTTAACATATGCACATACATACACACTAACATTAGGAGAGCTTTCTTGGTATCTACAATTCTCACCACAGTTGATCACCACCCAGCTGACAGTTCCAGTCCCCCCAGATACGGGAAACTTGGAGGGGCTCTCCCTGTCCTATCTTATCTCCCCAGAGTTATAGCCGGGTCGGTTCAAACATAGGTTAATGATCCACTTTGTTTTCTTTTGGCACACACATACATTCCTCTCTTCCCAGGTCCAACCTAGTTGGACTTATGTTTATCAGCTTTAATTACTCCTTGTCTATCCTACATAACCTCTAATCCCTAATGGTTAAGTTTCCGGGTAGAATTATTTAATCATTTATCTTAAACCTTGATAAAATCTTTTAACATCTACGCTGATTGAAGTGGATTTAACAAGTGACAACAATAAGGGATCATAGCATTAACCTGGATTCACCTGGTCAGTCTATGTCATGGAAAGCTCAGTAAGATTGGTTCTGTTTTATCACCTAATACCTACTCATATATCCATTGATAGTGAGTGGTAGCCTAATCTGCATGGAGACAAAATCGTTGCATTGTATTTTCAGAAGATTTCCCCACATATAGGCAAAGCAGTTTCCACAAAAACTGAAATGAGCTTGTTCCTCCCATTTTTGTCAGTCCCACCATATCCCCATCCCCACCATATTGCAGCATCAGTGTAGTGTAGTGTCCAATAGTCAATACTTTCTCTCTTCTCTCTCTGAATCATCTGGTCCTTCTGCTTCTCAATCACTGATCCTGTCCTCCAGAGCCTTCAGCTCTCCCTCCACCTGATGGGGAAGGTCGGCTCCCACCTGCTGGGTAAAGTACACCCTCAGTTCCTGGGTCTCCTTCTCCCAGAAGACCTTGGGCAGGTCGAAAAGTGTTTTTTGTCTAGAAGTGATACGGCTTTTGTCCAAATTGAGTTTTCTCGCAAGTTTAGGAGAATTTAGGCAGCAAGTTAGGAGAATTAACGTAGAAGGTTATGATAATTAGATCAAGGAACGGAAAAGTGCTAAGATTAGCTCAAATGCTAAAGAATTTGACGTCAATTTGACAAAAGCTTTATCCCATCTAGACTTAACCGTCGTAGAGGGAGCCCATGTCCTCCTTGCTGCCCAGGACCTGCAGGTCACTGGCTCCCTCCTGTGACACCCGGTACACTCTTTTCACATCACTTCAATAAGAAGTGATTTTGGTAGCAGGTTAGGAGCAGGGCTGGACTACAGAACGGCCCCAGATAGCATATGATAGCAAAAGATGTTGAATAGTAGGAAATTAGCTCTAAAACACAACATTTTCTGTCAGCTTCATGACAACATGTCGAATAGCATTATAAAACTGTAAATATGTATCTCTGCACCATGACAAAATGGGTTGAAATGCTCTCTGCACCATGGCAAAATGGGTTGAAATGCTCTCCACTCCATGGCAAAATGGGTTGAAATGCACTCCACACCATGGCAAAATGGGTTGAAATCTCTCTGCCCCATGGCAAAATGGGTTGAAATGCTCTCCACTCCATGACAAAATGGGTTGAAATGCTCTCTGCCCCATGGCAAAATGGGTTGAAATGCTCTCTGCACCATGGCAAAATGGGTTGAAATGCTCTCTGCACCATGGTGGCAAAATGGGTTGAAATGCTCTCTGCACCATGGTGGCAAAATGGGTTGAAATCTCTCTGCCCCATGGCAAAATGGGTTGAAATGCTCTCCACTCCATGACAAAATGGGTTGAAATGCTCTCTGCCCCATGGCAAAATGGGTTGAAATGCTCTCTGCACCATGGCAAAATGGGTTGAAATGCTCTCTGCACCATGGTGGCAAAATGGGTTGAAATGCTCTCTGCACCATGGTGGCAAAATGGGTTGAAATCTCTCTGCCCCATGGCAAAATGGGTTGAAATGCTCTCTGCACCATGGTGGCAAAATGGGTTGAAATGCTCTCTGCACCATGGTGGCAAAATGGGTTGAAATGCTCTCTGCACCATGGTGGCAAAATGGGTTGAAATGCTCTCTGCACCATGATAAAATGGGTTGAAATGCTCTCTGCACCATGGTGGCAAAATGGGTTGAAATGCAGTAAGTAAGAAGGGGGTGTGGGGTCGTCAGACTCTGGTTAGGAGAGCATTTTCACTAACCGTAACCCATAGCCGAAATTCTCCTAACCTGCTGCATAAATTCTTCTAGCCTGATACGAAAAAGTCCATTCTGTATAGAAGTGGTGTGAAAATGTGTCATCCAGCCCACCAGGGTCTTCTTGGCAAATAGACTTTAAAGAGGAAATGAAGGCTGTTGTTGTCTGTTCACACTGCTATGCTTTATCTTGGCCAGGTCGCAGTTGTAAATGAGAACTTGTTCTCAACTAGCCTACCTGGTTAAATAAAGGTGAAATACAAAAAAAAATGTTTTTAAAAAGGCAAGAAAAAGAGGAAGTTGGTGTAGGAGAAGTTGAGTGGTGTGTGAGAATCAGTCTGTCAAAGTTGATGTTTCTCCTTGTTCGGGTGGTGTTCGGCGGTCGACGTCACCGGACTTCTAGCCATCGCCAAATCCATTTGTCATTTTCCATTTGTTTTGTCTCGTTTTCCCACACACCTGGTTTTCATTTCCCAATTACTGGTCATGTATTTAACCCTCTGTTTCCCCCATGTCTTTGTGTGTGATTGTTATTTTGTTCAGGTGGATATGTTCTGGCTGGTTTGTACCGGGTGCTTTTTATCACCCATGCTTTGTGGCAACCGTTCTTTTTGCACTTTGTAAATTGTTTACTTTGTGCTGTCGAGTAAAGTGCGTTGTTTCACTCATCTCTGCTCTCCTACGCCTGACTTTATACACCAGCTACACCAACCTGACACAGTCAGATACAATTACAGTTACTCTGTTTGATATCAAGTCTGTTTTTCATGTTGAAACATAATGTGACAACCATATGTTTTGTATCGATCTCAAATGTAACTTTTCCTTTTTTGTCTTCACTAAATTAATAGTGGATTTTGGTTCATGATTTAACTATATGTTTAAATCAAATCAAGTTTCAAATCAAATCAAGTTTATTTTATATAGCCCTTCGTACATCAGCTAATATCTCGAAGTGCTGTACAGAAACCCAGCCTAAAACCCCAAACAGCAAGCAATGGAGGTGTAGAAGCACGGCGGCTAGGAAAAACTCCCTAGAAAGGCCAAAACCTAGGAAGAAACCTAGAGAGGAACCAGGCTATGAGGGGTGGCCAGTCCTCTTCTGGCTGTACTGGGTGGAGATTATAACAGAACATGGCCAAGATGTTCAAATGTTCATAAATGACCAGCATGGTCAAATAATAATCAGGAGTAAATGTCAGTTGGCTTTTCATAGCCGATCATTAAGAGTATCTCTACCGCTCCTGCGGTCTCTAGAGAGTTGAAAACAGCAGGTCTGGGACAGGTAGCACGTCCGGTGGACAGGTCAGGGTTCCATAGCCGCAGGCAGAACAGTTGAAACTGGAACAGCAGCAAGGCCAGGTGGACTGGGGACAGCAAGGAGTCATCATGCCCGGTAGTCCTGACGCATGGTCCTAGGGCTCAGGTCCTCCGAGAGAGAGAAAGAAAGAGAGAAGGAGAGAATTAGAGAGAGCATACTTAAATTCACACAGGACACCGGATAAGACAGGAGAAGTACTCCAGATATAACCAACTGACCCTAGCCCCCCGACAAATAAACTACTGCAGCATAAATACTGGAGGCTGAGACAGGAGGGGTCAGGAGACACTGTGGCCCCATCCGATGATACCCCCGGACAGGGCCAAACAGGAAGGATATAACCCCACCCACTTTGCCAAAGCACAGCCCCCACACCACTAGAGGGATATCTTCAACCACCAACTTACCATCCTGAGACAAGGCCGAGTATAGCCCACAAAGATCTCCACCACAGCACAAACCAAGGAGAGGCGCCAACCCAGACAGGAAGATCACGTCAGTAACTCAACCCACTCAAGTGACGCACCCCTCCTAGGGACGGCATGAAAGAGCACCAGTAAGCCAGTGACTCAGCCCCTGTAATAGGGTTAGAGGCAGAGAATCCCAGTGGAGAGAGGGGAACCGGCCAGGCAGAGACAGCAAGGGCGGTTCGTTGCTCCAGAGCCTTTCCGTTCACCTTCACACTCCTGGGCCAGACTACACTCAATCATATGACCTACTGAAGAGATAAGTCTTCAGTAAAGACTTAAAGGTTGAGACAGAGTCTGCGTCTCTCACATGGGTAGGCAGACTATTCCATAAAAATGGAGATCTATAGGAGAAAGCCCTGCCTCCAGCTGTTTGCTTAGAAATTCTAGGAACAATTAGGAGGCCTGCGTCTTGTGACCGTAGCGTACGTGTAGGTATGTACGGCAGGACCAACTCGGAAAGATAGGTAGGAGCAAGCCCATGTAACGCTTTATAGGTTAACAGTAAAACTTTGAAATCAGCCCTTGCCTTAACAGGAAGCCAGTGTAGGGAAGCTAGCACTGGAGTAATATGATCAAATGTCTTGGTTCTAGTCAGGATTCTAGCAGCCGTATTTAGCACTAACTGAAGATTATTTAGTGCTTTATCCGGGTAGCCGGAAAGTAGAGCATTGCAGTAGTCTAACCTAGAAGTAACAAAAGCATGGATTAATTTTTCTGCATCATTTTTGGACAGAGAATTTCTGATTTTTGCAATGTTACGTAGATGGAAAAAAGCTAAATCACACACAAGTTCCCATTCAGGCCTGGGAGATAGAGGAGAGTTTCCTTTGTTGTATTTAACAATGTATCAGGGGTGGACTTAGTGATTTGGGGGCCAGTTTCAGAATGAGGTTGACTTGTCCTTCCCAGTCCAACCTATTTTGTATAACTGTTTCATTTCTGGCAGTAATGAAATGTATAGAACATTTAAAGCTGTTTAATCAGTGGCTAACCCACACAATGTGTTAAGAATCAGTCAGTGGGCAGCTGGGCTCCATTTCATTTGAAACTGGTGAAACATGACTAAGGCCACCTCTGCAATGTTTCAAGTGACTGAAACTAATTGTTCTGGAGTAGAAGGTTCATTAGAAAATGACAATGTTCTAAACACTTAAATTAGCATACCATGTTTTCACAACTGATGTTGACACCCAGCACATAGACTATTCAACATCCTGTTAAATAAATACTGTAGTATTCTTTAAAAATCTTTTCTCATACACTTATTAGGAAGTACGTCACTGATGAGATGTGAGATATGCCACATGAATTTCAGCACTTTAGTTTGTCAAACCACACTATTTGTGTGACAGTCTCTGCTATAGACAGTTTACGTTACCGTCTAAGGCAAGTATCGACTTCTTCAATATATTTTCTGTTCATTTGAATGTTCAAAATACATGAAAGGAAATGAATTCTGAGTAATTGTAACGGCTGTCGAAGTCGTTCTCCTCCTCAGACGAGGAGGAGCATGGATCGGACCAACACGCAGAGTGGAAAGTGGTCATTATTTAATGAACGTAAAACAGAACACTTACAAAAACAACAAACGTGACAAAACCGAAAACAGTCCCGTGTGGTACGAACACTGACACGAGAACAAACACCCACAAAACACACGTGAATCCCAGGCTGCCTAAGTATGATTCTCAATCAGGGACAACGATTGACAGCTGTCTCTGATTGAGAATCATACCCGGCCGAACACAAACATCCCAACATAGAAAATAACACATCGACAACCCACCCCAACTCACGCCCTGACCAACTAAATAAATACAAGAAAAAGGAAAAACAGGTCAGGAACGTGACATAACCCCCCCCTTAAGTTGCGAACTCCGGGCGCACCAGCATAAAGTCTAGGGGAGGGTCTGGGTGGGCGTCTGTCCACGGTGGCGGCTCTGGCGCTGGTCGTGGTCCCCACCCCACCATAGTCAAACCCCGCTTCCTTGGCCTCCTCCCAATGGCCACCCTCCAAATTAACCCCGCTGGATTAAGGGGCAGCACCGGACTGAGGGGCAACACCGGAATGAGGGGCAACACCGGAATGAGGGGCGGATCCTGGCTGGCTGGCGGATCCTGGCTGGCGGATCCTGGCTGGCTGGCGGATCCTGGCTGGACGGCTCTGGCGGATCCTGTCTGGACGGCTCTGGCGGATCCTGGCTGGACGGCTCTGGCTGGTCCTGGCTGGACGGCTCTGGCTGGTCCTGGCTGGACGGCTCTGGCTGGTCCTGGCTGGACGGCTCTGGCTGGTCCTGGCTGGCGGAAGGCTCCGGCTGATCCTGTCTGGCGGACGGCTCTAGCGGCTCCTGTCTGGCAGGCAGCTCAGACAGCACTGGGCAGGCCGACAGCTCAGACAGCGCTGGGCAGGCAGACAGTTCAGACACTGGCTGCGCTGGAGAGGAGGAAGGCTCTGACAGCGCTGGACCGGTGGGAGCAGCTGGAGAGAGAACCCGGAGAGACAGCCTGGTGCGGGGGGCTGCCACCGGTGGACTGGTACGTGGAGGTGGCACCGGGTATACCGGACCGTGAGGGAGGACACGCGCTCTTGAGCACCGAGCCTCCCCAACCCTACCAGGTTGAATGGTCCCCGTAGCCCTGCCAGTGCGGCGAGGTGGAATAGCCCGCACTGGGCTATGCTGGCGAACCGGGGACACCATCTGTAAGGCTGGTGCCATGTACGCCGGCCCGAGGAGACGTACTGGAGGCCAGATATGTTGGGCCGGCTTCATGGCACCCGGCTCGATGCCCAACCTAGCCCTACCAGTGCGGCGAGGTGGAATAGCCCGCACTGGGCTAAGCACGCGTACTGGGGACACCGTGCGCTTTACCGCATAACACGGTGTCTGACCAGTACGACGCCCTCTCACTCCACGGTAAGCACGGGGAGTTGGCTCAGGTATCCTACCCGGCTTTGCCACACTCCTCGTGTGCCCCCCCCAAGAAATTTTTGGGTCTGACTCTCGGGCTCCCAACCGCGTCGCCGCGCTGCCTCCTCATACCAGCGCCTCTCTGCCTTCGCTGCCTCCAGCTCCGCCTTGGGACGGCGATATTCCCCTGGCTGAGCCCAGGGTCCTTTGCCGTCCAGGATCACCTCCCAAGTCTACGAGTCCTGTGTCCTCGGTCTCTGCTGCTGTCTGTTCCCACTCTGCTTGATCCTGAATTTGGTGGGTGTTTCTGTAACGGCTGTCGAAGTCGTTCTCCTCCTCAGACGAGGAGGAGCATGGATCGGACCAACACGCAGAGTGGAAAGTGGTCATTATTTAATGAACGTAAAACAGAACACTTACAAAAACAACAAACGTGACAAAACCGAAAACAGTCCCGTGTGGTACGAACACTGACACGAGAACAAACACCCACAAAACACACGTGAATCCCAGGCTGCCTAAGTATGATTCTCAATCAGGGACAACGATTGACAGCTGTCTCTGATTGAGAATCATACCCGGCCGAACACAAACATCCCAACATAGAAAATAACACATCGACAACCCACCCCAACTCACGCCCTGACCAACTAAATAAATACAAGAAAAAGGAAAAACAGGTCAGGAACGTGACAGTAATGAGATTCAATATGTTCTAAAGTACTGCTGTTTGTTCATGTATTATCTTCACAACTGAAGGACATAGTGTATTTGATATGGAGATGGTTCAATGCAATGTGTTGTGTGAGTTAAGCTACTCTACCAGTAAGTGTATGTTTGTACTGTTTCAGGTGATCAGTAGTGTGTGAGTTCTCACATGGCTTGTCCTGAGAACATGTTTTTTCTCATTGGTCTCTTTACGTCAGGTGAGTCTTCCACACAACAACAACTAGTTATTAATCAGACATAAAGGAATAAGCACAAGTCATTATATATTATGGGATGTGCTATATAACTGTGTTGAAAAGTGTACAGTTAATTCCTGATTAGTGTATTTTAATAGTCTGGATTTAAACTCTGCTGTGAAAAACTATTTTGCATATTTTTGATACTGAATGTTATCAGATATTCAATCAAAAGCTGATATTAGATCAATGGAACCTGAGTGAAAAAAAAGAAGACAATGATGTACTTATTTTATTTATTTCATAAACAAAGTTATGCAACACCCAATGCCCCTGTGTGAAACAGTAATTGCCCCTTATACTCAATAACTGGTTGTGCCTCCTTCAGCTGAAATGACTCCAACCAAACACTTCCTGTAGTTGTTGATCAGTCTCTCATGTTGCTGTGGAGGAATTTTGGCCCACTCTCCCATGCAGAAATGCTTTAACTCAGCGACATTTGTGGGTTTTCAATCATGAACTGCACATTTCAAGTCCTGCCACAATATCTCAATTGGGATTAGGTCTGGACTTTTAGTAGAACATTCCAAAACTTTAAATTTGTTGCCTTTTATCAATTTTCATGTAGTCTTGATTGTGTGTTTTGGAATGGTGGCACAGCCAGTTATTTAGAGTAAGGGGTCAATTCCTTTTTCACACAGGGGAATCGGATGTTGCATAACTATGTTAATGAAATAAATTAAATAACTGTGACTATTTTTTTTAAATATTTGTAATCTCAAGTTCCCTTTATCTAATAGTAGGTTTTGGTTGAACATCTGGTAACATTCAGTTAAAAAAAGAAGCAAAAATAGAGAACCAGAAAGGGGGAAATACTGTTTCATGTCACTGTACAGTATGTGAACCCGACGTCAGTGTGCGGTTAACAGTATAGCTTCCACCACTGTCCCTGTCACCATACCGGGCTCAAACTAGTGGTCCTCTGCTCACAAACACACATGACATCACTCCTTGACAACATACCGACCAATTGAAAAATCACCTGTACATAGAAATAAGTTAATATTATTATTATTGGGAGAGACTGTACCAATGATGTGTATAAACCCTGGACCGCTGATGCTATGTAACGGCCAATGAGCGACTTTAAATCCACCAGTCTCTATATATGGTACTCCCCAGAAGAAGTAGTCCTCCATAAGAATTATGTGAGTTCTACAGTATTTCAATCAAATGTTTCAAGGACAAAATTACATGTATTTAAGTATTTTGTTGTAGATGGGAACAGTAAAGTCAGTACTCTATAAAGAAAATACTTTAATATCTTTACATATTTTTTATTTCATTTGTTATGTTCAGGTCATATAAAAAGCATGAGCTGGAGCACACCCAGAGAAAATGACTTACTGTAGAGGTGCTGACTAACAGTGAATACACTGTAAGCTATAAAAACAAAGAGAGTTGCACACTCTATATATATAAACTCCCAGTCATTTATTGGGTAAAACACCAACGTTTCGGCATCCCTGTGCCATCTTCAGGGTAAAGTCATGAATGCTTGAACCAGGTTATGCAGACAAACAGTGCAATTAGTGCAACCAATGACAATAGTGAGGGGTGTGTCATAATTATGAGGTTAATTTGAATGAATTGAGTGAAACTGTTAAAAGACAATAGTTTACATCAAATTGAATACATTAGGCTATTGTTATCATTAATATTAGCATAAGATTAGCATCAACATACATTATTGTTTAATTTAATTTCACATATATTTAATTTTTTCCAATATCATTAAATGTTGTTAAAATGTTATATTTTGGTTAATCCATAATGCATAATAAGCATCATCAACAGGGGGAACATATTGGTTGTACGATGATAAGCTGTAGAAAGAATATATTCATTTATAGGAATTCTTTATAAAAAATAATTGTTCATTAGAAGGGACTGAGACCAAATTCAATTTTAAGACACTAGGGGTGAATGTTTTTAAATACCTCCTCTCCTTGGTAGACCAACATGCTCAATACCTGTGTATTTGAGGGAGGAGATGGGATCAACCTGTGTTGCTTCAACAAAGTGAGCTGCTATTGGATAGTCAGTGTTCTTATACCTGATTGAGCTGCGGTGTTCAGCTCTGCATTGTTTTAATTGTCTTTTCGTTTGTCCTACGTTGGCTTTCCCACATGAACATGTGATGAGATAGATTACTCCCTTTATCTTGCAAGAGATGATACCCCTAACAGGGATTTTTCAACCTGTATGTGGGTGTCTGTAGAAGGATGTTTTCGTAGTGCTATTGCACTGTGAGCATGAGCCACATTTGTAGTTCCCATTTGGAATGGGTGTCAAGAGTGTCTTGATCTCATTAAGCTGTCCTCAATATTGCGACCATGCTTATAGACCACCAGTGGGGGGTCCTTGAAGAGGTGTGCAATTGTTGTGTCTGATTGCAGAATATGCCAGTGCTTCTTCAGGATTACTTTTATATTCTCTGAAGACTTGGTGTACTTAGTGCAAAAGACTTGTTTTTCTTCTTTGGTTTAGTTTTTAGCAAATCCTCTCTTGGTTTTTGAGATATTTTCATCATTGCAGCATCAAGACTTTTTTCCTTGTAGCCTCTGATTTTAAATGTATTTTTCATTTTCTAAGCATTGCTGTCTAAGTCTGACTGTTGGCCACAGATTCGTTTAATCCTTTATAACTGGCTATATGGTAGACCATTCCTGAGGGGAAGGGCATGAATACTATCCCCACCTAGCAGGGTATTGAGGTCTGTTGGCTGTGTGTAATGCATCATTCTCTTTGATGATCCATCAGTCCAGGTAGTTTATTTTTATCTCATCAGTCTGCATGGTGAATTTGAGATATTCAGAGCTCTTGTTTAGCAGAGTTTGGAATTAATTTAGTTCCTGCTGACTACCTTCCCAGAGCACAAAGACATCATCTATGTATCTCTTCCATGAGAGGATTTTAGAGAGAAGGGGGTGTGGTTCCTCAAATTGTTCCACATACAGGTTCACATAGTTGGGGTCAAAGGGGGAGCCCATGGCTACACCCCGAATTTGAAGGAAAAACTCTGACTCAAAGATGAAGTAGTTATTGGATGATACCAGTTCAGTGAGACGCAAGATGCAATCATTGGCTGGAGCAAGGGCAGGGTCTCTCTGTTGAAGGAAGTGTTGCAGTTTCACAAAATATAATTTAAAAGTTAGAATTAAGGTGTCTGTAATAGAATATATTTGTCAAAAACGAATGTAAACATTAATAAATGCATTTTTCATAGCTTCCAAAAACTTTTTTACAATGCAGGAGTAACAAGATTGCCGTGCAGTTGCCTCCAAACAGCATCCCCTGTCAGTCATCTAGGGTTAATACATATCATTGGACTGATCTGAAAATATATCAGAACCTCCCTGATGTTGTCTTTTATGTTGCAGGTGTTCTGGCCTGCTTTGGTCAACGAGATTTGATCGCCACAATGCCAGATAAACTGGATGTACTGACTGGCTCCTGTGTGCAAATCCCATGTTCATTTGATATTCCTGACCAAAATAGGTATACATTTAACAGCGCAATACTAACCTCTGGAGTGTGGATTAAAGAAAGCCCATACCTTGGTGGGCATCCGGACAATGTGATATTTAACAGTAGTGAGAAAGACAACAGATATCAAGGGAAGATAACTGGAAAGATGTCCCAGAAGAACTGCACCACAGTCTTCTTCAATGTAACCACCAGTTACACTAATAAATACTTCTTCAGGATTGAGAGTCAACCATTCCGTGGAACAGATCCTGATAAGTCTGTTGATATAGTTGTCAGGGGTAAGAGACTATTTATCTTTTAACCAACTATTTTTCCAGTTTAGATTCCTTTCATCAAAGATAAGAGTAAAACAAGTGGACAGTTTAACTATTAGTGTAAAATATATTTATCTACAATGTATTACAGATTTGCCTTCCAGTCCCATCATTACTGTCTCAGGTGAGGTGAAGGAAGGGACCCCTGTCAGCTTGAACTGCTCTGCTGTCGCTCCCTGTCCTGAACACCCCCCTGAACTGACATGGACTCTCCCAACACAGTTCACAACTGAGAACCAACTGCAGGAGAATCCAGACCAAACCAAATCAGTTCACTCCACGGTGACCTTCACTCCGTCATACCTTCATCATGAGCAGAACATCACTTGTACTGCAGTCTACCCAGTAGGGGCAAGCAACAAGAGAGCAGAACATAACATGATGCTTAATGTTTCATGTAAGATTTAGTCACCGGTTCCTGAAGAATAGATCATTCTATCATGTTTTCACTGATGATTGTAATAGAGTGGTTTTGATGAGACTATTCAATATACCATATCAGATACATTCTAAATGAACCCCTCTCCCTCAGTCTCTCCTAAGGACACCTCGGCCTCCATCAGTCCAGCTGATCCAGTATTAGTGGGCAGCTGTGTTATTCTGACCTGCAGCAGTACAGCCAACCCTCCTGTGACAACCTTCACCTGGTTCCAGATCAGTGGGGGTAACCAACACAGGTAGCATCTGGACAGAGCTACTCCCTCAATGTGACTGTTGGTGATGGAGGACTGTACTACTGTGAAGCAAGAAATAGTCACGGCAGTGGGAAGTCAAAGGAAGTGCAGCTGGCTATTAAAGGTAGAAGCATTGGCACATTAATACGACACAACATTTAAGAATATTATAGATATAGATAGATGTAGAAGAGATATACTTCTACATGCCTGCTATATGTATCTAACTATGATACGGTTTTAGGATCTTAATTTGATCACTATTTTGTTGCTGTGAAGTTTCTTGCGCTGAGTGAAATACAGATAAGTTTGTGATTTACATAAATTCACCAAAAATATGCGCTAAAACGTGGTTATATTAATATTGTTGCAATTTTCATGTAGCCTTATTTTGTCCAGCTAATAGCCTCACCTCCAATGGAACAACATTACGGAGGAAACGTTCAAATCCTTTTGCTGCAGGATTATTTTGCTGCAACAATACTGGCTAAATTAAGACCTTACATCTGTCCATCTACAGTATATGTGTAAATTGTAATGTTAGACAATGTGCAAAATGTTTCCTCTTTTAGGAACAGAGGACCATAATATGTGCTTTATTTACAGGACAAGAAGAGCCTGTTAACCCAAAGGTTTTTGAGATTGTAGGAAAAACCTTGGGGTTGCTTTTCCTTTTCAGCCTGGTCGTATTCTTTGCATGGTAAAAATGTATTCCCATCCTCAATGCAAACATATTTATCATGCTGATTGTGCTTTTGTATATGAACACCTAAATGATGTCAAAAGACCTTTATTCTTGTCTTCCAGGAGGAGGAGAACATCTAGACTCCCCAGTGGGTTTGACATGACAGACCGTTCACAGGGACAGGTGGGAATGTTAGAATAAACTTTTAAAACCCATCTAGAATGTGAACTTAAGGAAGAATTGAATGAATACTGTGTTGTGTAAACAACTGTAACTATGAAGTCATTATTCTTCTGAAGTGTCGGTCCTGACAACTGTTCCTTTCTCTGTGTTCTCTCCACAGAACTCCCTGGCTGGGACAGTGTGCTCTAACCAGGCCACGGTCGGTAGAGGGAACCAGTAAACACCACTTAACAACCTAGATGGGCTTCATGCACAAGTCAATAAAAGAGGTGCATTTTATGTATTTTGCCAATGGGTTTTAAGTCTTTTTATGTACATTCTCGTCATTGTGTATTCATTTTCTATTTATACTTTTCTTACATTTGCAATTGTGTGCTCTTTGAATATCTGTATATTTGTGCAATTTGCTGGGTTGAAAAGTGTTTAACTGTTACTATAGTGTTGATATGATGATGTAGGCTACTCTTTATTTTAGACCATTTATTTTGAGTGTTGAGTTCACAGAGCATCTGTTTAATGGGTTCCAGTATAGAGGAACTGCTGAGTTCAACTAGCTTACTGAAGGCAGTTTAAAACCATATAAAGTCAATGATGACTGAGGAGAGAAGACACAGTTAGTTGGAGAGACAGTGGTCTGATACAAGACAGGAAGTTGGTGCAGTAAGTCTACATGATGGCAGAATGGTGTTAACATCTACTAGTCACTGTTTCTCTGCATCTTTTGTGCAGTTACCAGAATAATAATATCATCTATTTTCAGTTTGTATCTATTTCGAAGTTATTGTGTCAGTTTTTATGTTGAGTGTTAAATCAAAGAAACAATTGAGACTGAATATAAGGTTGTTTATTAATTACACTGTAATTAAAACCTTTACATTCAATTTCCATGAAATCTTTTGGTCTTATTGGTCCAACATTTTACATTCCTCATTAAAATTGATTAAATTGAGATGTGTTACTGGCCTACACACAATTCCTCATAATGTGAATTATGTTTTTAGACAAGAACAAGAAGTCTAAAAATCAAGAAGTATTTAACCCCTGTCTTATGGTAAGCCTAAATCATTTCAGGAGTAAAGATTTTCTTAACATGTCACATAAGAAGTTGCATTGACTCACTCTGTGTGCAAATCTAGTGTTTAACATGATTTTTGAATGACTACCTCATCTCTGTTCCCCACACATACAATTATCTGTAAGGTCCCATAGTCAAGTAGCGAATTTCAAACACAGATTAAACCACAAAGACCAGAGAGCTTTTCCAATACCTCTCAAAGAAGGGCACCTGTTGGTAGATGGGTAAAACAAATTATAATCTGACAATGAATTTCCATTTGAGCATTAATTACACTGTGGATTATTTGTCAATTCACCCATTCACTACAGAACCGCTCAGGGATTTCACCTACAGGAGGTTGGTGGCACCTTAATGGGGGAGAAAGGCTCATTGTAATGGCTGGAGCAGAATAGGTGGAATGGTATCAAATACATCCAACACATTTTCCATGTGTTTGATTCCATTTTCTCCGTTCCAGACATAATTATGAGTTGTCTTCCTCTCAGCAGCCTCCACTGATTTCACCATAACGCCAGTGGTGACTTTAAAACAGCTGCAGTGTTTAACAGCTGTGATTGGAGAAAACCGAGGATCTATCAACAACAGTGTAGTTACTCCACAACACAAACCTAAATGACAAAGTGAGAAGAAGGAAACATGTACAGAATAAACATATGCAAAAAACTGCAAAAAAAATGAGCAAAGAAATTAACTTTATGTCCTGAATACAAAGTGTTATGTTTGGGGCAAATCCAACACAACACATCACTGAGTACCACTCTTCATATTTTCAAGCATGGTGATGGCTGCACCGTGTTATGGGATTGCTATTTAATCCATTTTTAATTCAAGTTGTAAAACAACAGAATGTGGAATAAGTCAAGGGGTACTTTCTGAAGAGACTGAGTATACCAAACATTAGGAACACCTACCTAATTTTGAGTTGAAACCCCTTTTGTCTTCAGAACATCCTCAGTTCATCGAGGCATGGACTCTACAAGGTGTTGAAAGCGTTCCACAGGGATGTTGGTCCATGTTGACTCCAATGCTTCCTACAGTTGTGTCAAGTTGGCTGGATGTCTTTGGGGGGTGGACCATTCTTGATACACACCGGAAACTGTTTAGAGTGAAAAAACCCAGCAGTATTGCAGTTCTTGAAACCAGTGCGCCTGGCACCTGCTACCACACCTCGTTCAAAGGCACTTACATTTATTGTCTTGCCCAAACACCCTCTAAATGGCACACATACACAATACACTTCTCAATTGTCTCAAGGCTCAAAAATCCTTCTTTAACCTGTCTCCCGCCTTCATCTACGCTGAAGTGGATTTAACAAGTGACTTCAATAAGGGATCATAGCTTTAACCTGGATTCACCTGGTCAGTCTATGTCAAGGAAAGAACAGTCAGATTGGTTCTGTTTTATCACCTACTACCTACTCATATATCTATTGACAGTGAGTGGTAGCCTGATCTGCATGCAGACACAACGTTTCATTGTATTTTCATACATTTTATCCACATATAGGCAAAGTAGTTTCCACAAAACTGAAATGAGCTTGTTCGTCCTTTTTTTGTCAGTCCCACCATATCCCCATCCCCACCATATTGCAGCATCAGTGTAGTGTAGTGTCCAATAGTCAATGCTTTCTCTCTTCTCTCTCTGAATCATCTGGTCCCTCAGCCTCTCAATTCCTGACCCTGTCCTCCAGAGCCTTCAGCTTTCCTTCCACCTGTTGGGGGAGGTCGGCTCCCATCTGCTGGGTAAAGTACACCCTCAGCTCCTGGGTCTCCTTCTCCCAGAAGACCTTGGGCAGGTCGAAGAGTGTTTTTGTCTAGAAGGGATACAGCTTTTGTCAAAATTGAGTTTTCTCGCAAGTTTGGTAGAATTTAGGCAGAAGGTTAGAAGAATTAACGTGGCAGGTTATGATAATTAGATCAAGGAACGGAAAAGAGTTAGGATTAGCTCAAATGCTAAAAGAATTTGATGTAAATTTGACAAAAGCTTTATCCCATCTAGACTTGACCTTCGTAGAGGGAGCCCATGTCCTCCTTGCTGCCCAGGACCTGCAGGTCACTGGCTCCCTCCTGTGACACCCGGTACACTCTTTTCACATCACTTCAATAAGAAGTGATTTTGGTAGCAGGTTAGGAGCAGGGCCGGATTACCGAACGGCCCCAGATAGCATATGATAGAAAAATATGTTGAATAGTAGGAAATTAGCTCGAAAACAACAACATTTTCTGTCAGCTTCATGAAAATGTTTAGAATAGCATTATAAATCTGTAAATATGTATCTCTGCACCATGGCAAAATGGGTTGAAATGCTCTCCACACCATGGCAAAATGGGTTGAAATGCAGTAAGTAGGAGGGGGGGTGAGGGGTTGTCCGACCCTGGTTAGGAGAGCATTTTCACTAACCGTAACCCATAGCCGTAATTCTCCTAACCTGCTGCATATATTCTTCTCGCCTGATATGAAAAAAATCAGTTCTATATAGAAGTGGTGTGAAAATGTGTCATCCAGCCCACCAGGGTCTTCTTGGCAAATAGAATAGAATAAAATTAGCTTTAAAACTGCAACCTTTTATATCAGCCTCATGGCAAAATGTGAACACAAGCATGAGGTGCCATAAAACACCAAAAATATAAAAAATAATTATCTCTGCACCAATGCAGAACGTTTTGAAATCCAGGAAAGTAAACTCAGGGTCCCAAATGCGGTCATCCAACCCTGGTTAGGAGAGCATTTTCCCTAAACCTAACTATTTTACCTGACCTTAACCTCACGCTCTTAACATGCTATGATAATTCTCCTAACATGCTACATAAATTCTCATAAACTGCTACGAAAAAGTCAACTCCGTATCAAAGTGGAGTGAAAAGAGTGTCTCTGTGGCTTCCAGCCCACCAGGCTCTTCTTGGCAAATAGACTTGAAAGAGGAAGTTGGTGTAGGAGAAGTTGAGTGGTGTGTGAGAATCAGTCAGATACAATTACAGTTACTCTGTTTCATACCAAGTCTGTTTTTCTGTTGAAACATAATGTGACAACCATATGTTTTGTATCAAACTCGAATTTAACCAATTTAACTCTTGAATAAATGAATAGTGGATTTTGGTTCATGATTTAACTATATGTTTAAATCTCACACACAATCCCATTCAGGCTGGGAGATAGAGGAGAGGGAGATGGTTATAATGCAGAAAGTTTCATTTGTTTAATTTAACAATGTGTCGGGGGCGGACTTAGCGATTTGGGGGCCCGTTTCAATGCTGCTGACCTGTCCTACCCCGAGAAAGGGACATTAAATACTGAAGTATTGTTTGAAAATAATTTCTCATACACCTATTAGGAAGTACGTCACTGATGAGATGTGAGATATGCCACATACATTTCATCACTTTAGTTTGTCAGACCACACTATGTGTGTGACAGTTTCTGCTGTAGACAGTGTACGTTACCGTCTAAGGCAAGTATCGACTTCTTCAATATATTTTCTGTTAATTTGAATGTTCAAAATAAATTAAAGGAAATTAATTATGAGTAATGAGATTCAATATGTTCTAAAGTACTGCTGTTTGTTCATGTATTATCTTCACAACTGAAGGACATAGTGTATTTTATATGGGGATGGTTCAATGCAATGTGTTGTGTGAGTTAAGCTACTCTACCAGTAAGTGTATGTTTGTACTGTTTCAGGTGATCAGTAGTGTGTGAGTTCTCACATGGCTTGTCCTGAGAACATGTTTTTTCTCATTGGTCTCTTTATGTCAGCTGAGTCTTATACACAGCAACAACTAGTTATGAATCAGACATAAAGTAATAACCACAAGTCATTATATTTTATGGGATGTGCTATTTAACTGTGTTGAAAAGTGTACAGTTAATTACTGATTAGTGCATTTTAATAGTCTGGATTCAAACAGTCTTGTGAAAAAGTATTTTTGATATTTTTGATACTGAATGTTATCAGATATTCAATCAAAAGCTAATATTAGATAAATGGAACCTGAGTGAAGAAATAACACAACAATTACATACTTATTTGATTTATTTCATAAACAAAGTTATGAAACACCCAATGTCCCTGTGTGAAACAGTAATTGCCCCCTTACTCTCCATGACTCCAACCATACAATTCATGTAGTTGTTGATCAGCCTCCCACATTGCTGTGGAGGAATTTTTGTCCACTCTTCCTTGTAGAACTGATTTAACTCAACGACATTTGTGGTTTTCAATCATAAACTGCTCGTTTCAAGTCCTGCCACAATATCTCAATAGGGATTAGGTCTGGACTTTGACTAGGCCATTCAAAACCTTTACATTTGTTGCTTTTTATCAATTTTCATGCTGACTTGATTGTGTGTTTTGGAATGGTGGCACAACCAGTTATTGAGAGTAAAGGGAGAAATTACTTTTTCACACAGGGGAATTGGATGTTGCATAACTTTGTTAATTAAATAAATTAAACAACTTTAACTATTTGTTTGTTATTTGTAAACCCAAGTTCCCTTTATCTGATAGTAGGTTTTGGTTGAAGATCTGATAACATTCAGTAAATAAAGAAGCAAAAATAGAGAACCAGAAAGGAGGTAAATACTGTTTCATGTCACTGTACAGTATGTGAAACCGACGTCAGTGTGCAGCTAACAGTATAGCTTCCACCACTGTCCCCATCCCCATACCGGGCTCAAACTAGTGGTCCTCTGCTCACAAACACATGTCACCTCACTCCTTGACAACATACCGACCAATTGAAAAATCACCTGTATATAGAAATAAGTTCATATTATTATTATTGGGAGAGACTGTACCAGTGATGTGTATAAACCCTGGATCGCTGATGCTATGTAACGGCCAATGAGAGACTTTAAATCCACCGGTCTCTATATATGGTACTCCCCAGAAGAAGCAGTCCTCCATAAGAATTAATGGAATTCTACAGTATTTCAATAAAATATTTCAAGGACAAAATTACATGTATTTAAGTATTTTGTTGAAGATGGGACAGAAAAGTTAGTACTCTATAAATACAATACTTTAATATCTTTACATGTTTATCTTTTATTTGTTATGTTCAGGTCATATAAAAAGCATGAGCTGGAGCACACTCAGAGAAAATGACTTATTGTAGAGGTGCTGACTAACGGTGAATACACTGTAAGCTATAAAAACAAAGAGAGTTGCACACTCTATATATATAAACTCCCAGTAATGTATTGGGTAAAACACCAACGTTTCGGCATCACTGTGCCTTCTTCAGGGTAAAGCCATGAATGCTTAATCAGGTTATGTAGACAAACAGTGCAATTAGTGCAACCAATGACAATAGTGAGGGGTGTGTCATAATTATGAGATTAATTGGAATGAATTGAGTGAAACTGTTAAAAGACAATAGTTTACAGCATATTGAATATATTAGCCTATTGTTACATTAACATTAGCATAAGATTAGCATCAACATAAATGATTGTTTAATTTAATTTCACATATATTTAATTGTTTCCAATATCATTAAATGTTGTTGAAATGTAATCTTTTGGTTAATCCATAATGCATAATAAGCATCATCAACAGGGGGAACATATTGGTTGTACGCTGATAAACTGTAGAAAGAATATATTCATTTATAAGACTTCTTTATAAAAAATAATTGTTCATTAGAAGGGACTGAGACCAAATTCAATTTTAAGACAGTAGGGGACAATGTTTTTAAATACCTCCTCTCCTTGGTAGACCAACATGCTCAATGCGTGTGTATATGAGTGTGTATTTGAGGGAGCAGATGGGACGGTTAGCTTCAACAAAGTGAGCTGCTACTGGATAGTCAGTGTTCTTACACCTGATTGAGCTGCGGTGTTCAGCTCTGCATTGTTTTAATTGTCTTTTCGTTTGTCCTACGTTGGCTTTTCCACATGAACAGGTGATGAGATAGATCACTACCTTTGTCTTGAAAGAGATGATACCCCTAACAGGGATTTTTCCACCTTCATTAAATGTTGATAAAATGTAATATCTTGGTTCATCCATAATGCATAGTAAGCATCAT
Organism: Salvelinus namaycush; assembly: GCF_016432855.1. Taxonomy (NCBI): domain Eukaryota; kingdom Metazoa; phylum Chordata; class Actinopteri; order Salmoniformes; family Salmonidae; genus Salvelinus; species Salvelinus namaycush. The sequence continues at coordinate 252,537 of NW_024057964.1, read as the reverse complement.
CAACAGGGGGAACATATTGGTTGTACTCTGATAAGCTGTAGAAAGAATATATTCATTTATAAGACCTCTTTATAAAATAATTGTTCATAAAAAGGGCTTGAGACCAAAGTCAATATTCTGACCACTTGGGGTCAATGTTTTTCAATAGGAAATCCAGTAGTCCTCCCTCTGTCGTAGTAGGATCTCCATGTTACCTCCTCTCCTTGGTAGAGCAACAGGATCAATACCTGTGTATTTGAGGGAGGAGATGGGATCAACCTGTGTTGCTTCAACAAAGTGAGCTGCTACTGGATAGTTAGTGTTCTTACACCTGATTGAGCTGCGGTGTTCAGCTCTGCATTGTTTTAATTGTCTTTTCGTTTGTCCTACGTTGGCTTTTCCACATGAACATGTGATGAGATAGATCACTACCTTTATCTTGCAAGAGATGATACCCCTAACAGGGATTTTTCGACCAATATCTGGGTGTCTGTAGAAGGGTGTGTTTGTAGTGCTATTGCACTATGAGCATGATCCACATTTGTAGTTCCCATTTGGAATGGGTGTCAAGAGTGTCTGAGTGGGCTCAGGGGGCAGGTCAGATCTCACAAGCTATCCCCAATATTGCGCCCACACTTATAGACCACCAGTGGGGTTTCTATGAAGAGGTGTGATTTTTTTGTTGTCTGATTGCAGAATATGCCAGTGCCTTTTCAGGATTGCTTTCATTTTTTCTGAACACTTGGTGTACTTAGTGCAAAAGACTGTTGCGTTGTTTCACTTCTTTGGTTTAGTTTTTAGAAAAACCTCTTTTGGTTTTTGAGATATTTTCATCATTGCAGGATCAATACTTTTTTAGCATTGCTGTCAAAATCTGACTGTTGGCAACAGATTCATTTAACCCTGAATAACTGGCTATATGGGAGACCATTCCTGAGGGGAAGGGGATGCATACTATCCCCACGTAGCAGGCTTTTGAGGTCTGTTGGCTTTGTGTACAGGTCTGTATGTAATGCATCATTCCCTTTGATGATCCATAAGTCCAGGTAGTTTATTTTTCTCTCATCAGTCTGCATGGTGAATTTGAGATATTCAGAGCTCTCGATTAGCAGAGTTTGGAATTAATTTAGTTCCTGCTGACTTCCTTCCCAGAGCACAAAGACATCATCTATGTATCTCTTCCATGAGAGGATTTTAGAGAGTAGGGGGTGTGTCTCTATGTTTTGTAAATGAGTGCATCCTCAAATTGTTCCACATACAGGTTCACATAGTTGGGGTCAAAGGGGGAGCCCATGGCTACACCCTGAATTTGAAGGAAAAAGTCTGACTCAAAGATGAAATAGTTATTGGATAATACCAGTTCAGTGAGTTACAAGATGTGATCATTGGCTGGAGAAAGGGTAGGGTCTCTCTGTTGAAGGAAGTGTTGCAGTTTTACAAAATATAATTGAAAGTTTGTATTAAGGTGTCTGTAATAGAATATACTTGTCTAAAACGAATGGAGACATTAATAAATGCATTTCTATATCTTCCAACATCTGTTTTACAATGGAGGAGGAGTAACAAGATGGCTATGCAGTGGCTTCCAAACAGCGGCCCCTGTCAGTCATCTAGACTTGATACATATCACTGGTCTGTACGGAAAATATATCAGAACCTCCCTGATGTTGTCCTTTATGTTGCAGGTGTTTTGGCCTGTTTTGGTCAACGAGATTTGAACACCACAATGCCAGATAGACTGGATGTACTGACTGGCTCCTGTATGCAAATCCCATGTTCATTTGATATTCCTGACCAAAATAAGTATACATTTAACAGCACAATACCAACCTCTGGAGTGTGGATTAAAGAAAACCCATACTTTGGTGGGCGTCCGGACAGTGTGATATTTAACAGTAGTAAGATAGTCAACATATATCAAGGGAAGATAACTGGAAAGATGTCCCAGAAGAACTGCACCACAGTCTTCTTCAATGTAACCACCAGTTACACTAATAGATACTTCTTCAGGATTGAGAGTCAACCATTCCGTGCAACAGATCCTGATAAGTCTGTTGATATAGTTGTCAGAGGTAAGAGACAATTTAACTTTTAACCAACTATTTCTTCCAACTCATATTCCTTGCATCAAGGATAAGAGTAGAACAAGAGGATAATTTAACTATTAGTGTAAAATATCTTTATCTGCAATGTATTACAGATTTGCCTTCCAGTCCCATCCTTACTGTCTCAGGTGAGGTGAAGGAAGGGACCTCTGTCAGTTTTAACTGCTCTGCTGTCGCTCCCTGTCCTGAACACCCCCCTGAGCTGACATGGACTCTCCCAACACAGTTCACAACTGAGAATCAACTGCAGGAGAATCCAGACCAAACCAAATCAGTTCTCTCCACGGTGACCTTCACTCCATCATACCTTCATCGTGAGAAGAACATCACTTGTACTGCAGTCTACCCAGTAGGGGCAAGCAACAAGACAGCTGAACATAACATGATGCTTAATGTTTCATGTAAGATTTAATCACCGGTTCCTGTAGAATAGATACATTTACATTTAAGTCATTTAGCAGACGCTCTTATCCAGAGCGACTTACAAATTGGTGCATTCACCTTATGACATCCAGTGGAACAGCCACTTTACAATAGTGCATCTAAATCTTTTAAGGGGGGGGGGGGGGGGGTCAGAAGGATTACTTTATCCTATCCTAGGTATTCCTTAAAGAGGTGGGGTTTCAGGTGTCTCCGGAAGGTGGTGATTGACTCCGCTGTCCTGGCGTCGTGAGGGAGTTTGTTCCACCATTGGGGTGCCAGAGCAGCGAACAGTTTTGACTGGGCTGAGCGGGAACTGTACTTCCTCAGTGGTAGGGAGGCGAGCAGGCCAGAGGTGGATGAACGCAGTGCCCTTGTTTGGGTGTAGGGCCTGATCAGAGCCTGAAGGTACTGAGGTGCCGTTCCCCTCACAGCTCCGTAGGCAAGCACCATGGTCTTGTAGCGGATGCGAGCTTCAACTGGAAGCCAGTGGAGAGAGCGGAGGAGCGGGGTGACGTGAGAGAACTTGGGAAGGTTGAACACCAGACGGTCTGCGGCGTTCTGGATGAGTTGTAGGGGTTTAATGGCACAGGCAGGGAGCCCAGCCAACAGCGAGTTGCAGTAATCCAGACGGGAGATGACAAGTGCCTGGATTAGGACCTGCGCCGCTTCCTGTGTGAGGCAGGGTCGTACTCTGCGGATGTTGTAGAGCATGAACCTACAGGAACGGGCCACCGCCTTGATGTTAGTTGAGAACGACAGGGTGTTGTCCAGGATCACGCCAAGGTTCTTAGCGCTCTGGGAGGAGGACACAATGGAGTTGTCAACCGTGATGGCGAGATCATGGAACGGGCAGTCCTTCCCCGGGAGGAAGAGCAGCTCCGTCTTGCCGAGGTTCAGCTTGAGGTGGTGATCCGTCATCCACACTGATATGTCTGCCAGACATGCAGAGATGCGATTCGCCACCTGGTCATCAGAAGGGGGAAAGGAGAAGATTAATTGTGTGTCGTCTGCGTAGCAATGATAGGAGAGACCATGTGAGGTTATGACAGAGCCAAGTGACTTGGTGTATAGCGAGAATAGGAGAGGGCCTAGAACAGAGCCCTGGGGGACACCAGTGGTGAGAGCACGTGGTGAGGAGACAGATTCTCGCCACGCCACCTGGTAGGAGCGACCTGTCAGGTAGGACGCAATCCAAGCGTGGGCCGCGCCGGAGATGCCCAACTCGGAGAGGGTGGAGAGGAGGATCTGATGGTTCACAGTATCGAAGGCAGCCGATAGGTCTAGAAGGATGAGAGCAGAGGAGAGAGAGTTAGCTTTAGCAGTGCGGAGCGCCTCCGTGATACAGAGAAGAGCAGTCTCAGTTGAATGACTAGTCTTGAAACCTGACTGATTTGGATCAAGAAGGTCATTCTGAGAGAGATAGCAGGAGAGCTGGCCAAGGACGGCACGTTCAAGAGTTTTGGAGAGAAAAGAAAGAAGGGATACTGGTCTGTAGTTGTTGACATCGGAGGGATCGAGTGTAGGTTTTTTCAGAAGGGGTGCAACTCTCGCTCTCTTGAAGACGGAAGGGACGTAGCCAGCGGTCAAGGATGAGTTGATGAGCGAGGTGAGGTAAGGGAGAAGGTCTCCGGAAATGGTCTGGAGAAGAGAGGAGGGGATAGGGTCAAGCGGGCAGGTTGTTGGGCGGCCGGCCGTCACAAGACGCAAGATTTCATCTGGAGAGAGAGGGGAGAAAGAGGTCAGAGCACAGGGTAGGGCAGTGTGAGCAGAACCAGCGGTGTCGTTTGACTTAGCAAACGAGGATCGGATGTCGTCGACCTTCTTTTCAAAATGGTTGACGAAGTCATCTGCAGAGAGGGAGGAGGGGGGGGGGGGGGGGGGAGGATTCAGGAGGGAGGAGAAGGTGGCAAAGAGCTTCCTAGGGTTAGAGGCAGATGCTTGGAATTTAGAGTGGTAGAAAGTGGCTTTAGCAGCAGAGACAGAAGAGGAAAATGTAGAGAGGAGGGAGTGGAAGGATGCCAGGTCCGCAGGGAGGCGAGTTTTCCTCCATTTCCGCTCGGCTGCCCGGAGCCCTGTTCTGTGAGCTCGCAATGAGTCGTCGAGCCACGGAGCAGGAGGGGAGGACCGAGCCGGCCTGGAGGATAGGGGACATAGAGAGTCAAAGGATGCAGAAAGGGAGGAGAGGAGGGTTGAGGAGGCAGAATCAGGAGATAGGTTGGAGAAGGTTTGAGCAGAGGGAAGAGATGATAGGATGGAAGAGGAGAGAGTAGCGGGGGAGAGAGAGCGAAGGTTGGGACGGCGCGATACCATCCGAGTAGGGGCAGTGTGGGAAGTGTTGGATGAGAGCGAGAGGGAAAAGGATACAAGGTAGTGGTCGGAGACTTGGAGGGGAGTTGCAATGAGGTTAGTGGAAGAACAGCATCTAGTAAAGATGAGGTCAAGCGTATTGCCTGCCTTGTGAGTAGGGGGGGAAGGTGAGAGGGTGAGGTCAAAAGAGGAGAGGAGTGGAAAGAAGGAGGCAGAGAGGAATGAGTCAAAGGTAGACGTGGGGAGGTTAAAGTCACCCAGAACTGTGAGAGGTGAGCCGTCCTCAGGAAAGGAGCTTATCAAGGCATCAAGCTCATTGATGAACTCTCCGAGGGAACCTGGAGGGCGATAAATGATAAGGATGTTAAGCTTGAAAGGGCTGGTAACTGTGACAGCATGGAATTCAAAGGAGGCGATAGACAGATGGGTAAGGGGAGAAAGAGAGAATGACCACTTGGGAGAGATGAGGATCCCGGTGCCACCACCCCGCTGACCAGAAGCTCTCGGGGTGTGCGAGAACACGTGGGCAGACGAGGAGAGAGCAGTAGGAGTAGCAGTGTTATCTGTGGTGATCCATGTTTCCATCAGTGCCAAGAAGTCGAGGGACTGGAGGGAAGCATAGGCTGAGATGAACTCTGCCTTGTTGGCCGCAGATCGGCAGTTCCAGAGGCTACCGGAGACCTGGAACTCCACGTGGGTCGTGCGCGCTGGGACCACCAGGTTAGGGTGGCCGCGGCCATGCGGTGTGAAGCGTTTGTATGGTCTGTGCAGAGAGGAGAGAACAGGGATAGACAGACACATAGTTGACAGGCTACAGAAGAGGCTACGCTAATGCAAAGGAGATTGGAATGACAAGTGGACTACACGTCTCGAATGTTCAGAAAGTTAAGCTTAAGTTGCAAAAATCTTATTGACTAAAATGATTAAAATGATACAGTACTGCTGAAGTAGGCTAGCTAGCAGTGGCTGCGTTGTTGACTTTGTTTGAAAGTGTAGCTGGCTAGGTAACCTCGATAGCTGGCTAGGTAACCTCGGTAACTGGCTAGATAATTAGTCTAAACTACACAATTATCTTAGATACAAGGACAGCAAAGACAACTATGTAGCTAGCTAACACTACACTAATCAAATCGTTCCGTTGTAATGTAATAGTTTCTACAGTGCTGCTATTCGGTAGAAGTTGGCTAGCTAGCAGTGTTGACTAGGTAGGAGAACGGCAGCGCGGCGGACAAAAATAGCTGGCTAGCTAACCGATAATTACTCTAGACTACACAATTATCTTAGATACAAAGACAGCAAAGACAACTATGTAGCTAGCTAACACTACACTAATCAAGTCGTTCCGTTGTTCCGTTGAATGTAATAGTTTCTACAGTGCTGCTATTCGGTGGCTAGCTGGCTAGCTAGCAGTGTTGACTACGTTACGTTACGTTAGAAAGACGAAAATAGCTGGCTAGCTAACCTAGATAATTACTCTAAACTACACAATTATCTTTGATACAAAGACGGCTATGTAGCTAGCTAAGATCAAACAAATCAAACCGTTGTACTGTAATGAAATGAAATGAAATGTGATACTACCTGTGGAGCGAAGCGGAATGCGACCGGAATCGCGTGCGACCGGAATAGTAGGAGATCATTCTATCATGTTTTCACTGATGATTGTAATAGAGTGGTTTGGATGAGGCTATTCAATATACCATATCCAGATACATTCTAAATGAACCCCTCTCCCTCAGTCTCTCCTAAGGACACCTCGGCCTCCATCAGTCCAGCTGATCCAGTATCAGTGGGCAGCTGTGTTAATCTGACCTGCAGCAGTACAGCCAACCCTCCTGTGACAACCTTCACCTGGTTCAAGATCAGTGGGGGTAATTTAACACAGGTAGCATCTGGACTGAGTTACACCCTCAATGTGACTATTGGTGATGGAGGACTGTACTTCTGTGAAGCAAGAAATAGTCACGGCTGTGGCAAGTCAAAGGAAGTGCAGCTGGCTATTAAAGGTAAAACGGGAACGTAGGGCACAATCGTATGTTAGATACTCACTATATATTCAAAAGTATGTGGACACCCCTTCAAATGCGTGGATTCAGCTATTAAAGCCCCACATGTTGCTGACAGGTGTTTAAAATCGAGCACACAGCCATGCAATCTCCGTAGACAAACATTGGCAGGAGAATGGCAACATTCACTACCGAGTTCCAAACTGCCTTTGGAAGCAACTGCAGCACAATAACTTTGTTGAGGGCTTCATGAAATGGGTTTCCATGGCCGAGCAGCCGCACACAAGCCTAAGATCACTATGTGCAATGCCAAGAATCAGCTGCAGTGGTGTAAAGCTCACTGCCATTGGACTCTGGAGAAGTGGAAATCTGTTCTCTGGCGTGTTGAATATACGATTCACCATCTGGCAGTCCGGTGGACGAATCTGGGTTTTGACGGACTCCAGGAGAATACTACCTGCCCCAATGCATAGTGCCAACTGTAAAGTTTGGTGGATGAGGAATACTGGTCTGGGGCTGTTTTTCATGGTTTGGGCTAGGCCCCTTAGTTCCAGTGAAGAGAATTCTTAACGCTACAGCATTCAATGACATTCTATATTCTATATTAATGCCCATGATTTTGGAATGAGATGTTCGACGAGCAGATGTCCACATACTTTTGGTCGTGTAGTGTACTTTAGAGTTCTTTTTGTGAGAAATGACCATAATATGTTCTGTATTTTCAGAGCCAAAAACCTCAATGGTTGTTGGGGTTGCAGCAGGAACTCAGGGGGCCTTTTTGTTCATCAGCCTGATCAGTGTTTTTGTATGGTAAAAACTATTCCTGGCACCAACGCAAAACTAGTTTATTTCTGCTGTTTGTGCTTTTGCGTATGTAAACCCTCACAGTGTATTCAGAATACCTTTGTAATTGTCTTCCAGGAGGAGAAACTCTAGGCTCCACGATGGACTTGAAAGCACAGACAATCCACAGGGACAGGTGGGAATAAGGCTCAACTTTCAAAACCATCTACAAAGTGTATTTAAGGAAGTACTGAATTAATACAGAAACTATTTAAAGCCATGAGGTTAACATCATTTCAGAGGAAGTTTAGGGGGAGATGACCACACCGATAGCAATGCCACATCCTGTAAGAACATGGAATGATAACAGAATAGCTGTTGGACTTTGACAGTGTTTACTGGCAAAATGTAACTCTTTACACCTGTCAATTTTACTGACATTTTCATTGACATCCACTCAGTATGTGTTGTGTAACCTGCTGACCTTAGAGCTTTACACCTGTTCCTTTCTCTGTGTTCTCTCCACAGAACTCCCCGGTTGGGACAGTGTGTGCTAACCAGGCCACAGCCGGAGAGGAACCAGAGGAACCTGCAGAAGACCAGCCTGAAGAGATCCAATACGGTGACATAGACTTCTCCAAACTACGGCCCAAAGAGACCCCAGCTGCAGCCCAGGACAGGGTCCAGGGACAGGAGAGTGAGTACGCTGAAGTCAATGTGACCGGGAGAGGGGACAAGGTACAACACCGTAACAACCTAGATGGGCTTTATGCACAAGTGAATTAAAGAGGTGCATGTTAATTATTTTTCCAATGGGTATTAAGTGTTTTTATGTACAGTATTGTCATTGTGTATCAGTTTTCTATTTGTACTTTTGTTACATTTATAATTGTGTTCTCTTTGATTATCTGCATATTTGTAGAATTTGCTGGGATGAAAAGTGTTTAACTGTTACTATAGTGTTGATACGATGATGTAGGCTACTCTTTATTTTAGACCATTTATTTTTAGTGTTGAGTTCACAGAGCATCTGTTTAATGGGTTCCAGTATAGAGGAACTGCTGAGTTCAACTAGCTTACTGAAGGCAGTTTAAGTCCATATAAAGTCAATTATGACTGAGGAGAGAAGACACAGTTAGTTGGAGAGACAGTGGTCTGATACAAGACAGGAAGTTGGTGCAGTAAGTCTACATGACGGCAGAATGGTGTTAACATCTACTAGTCACTGTTTATCTTAATATTTTGTGCAGTTCCCAGAATAACAATATAATATATTTTCAGTTCATATCTATTTAGAAGTTGTTGTGTCAGTTTTTGTGTTGAGTGTTAAATCAAAGAAACAATTGAGACGGAATTTAAGGTTGTTTATTAATTGCCCTGTAATTAAAACCGTTACATTCAATTTCCATGAAATCTTTTGGTCTTTTTGGTCCAACATTTAACATATCTCATTAAAATGGATTAAATTGAGATTTTGTGTCACTGTTCTACACACAATGTGGAATTATGTTTTTAGACATAAAAATGAAAAGCTGAAAGTCAATATGTATTCAACACCTTTTCTATGGCAAGCCTAAATAAGTTCAGGAGTAAAGATTTCCTTAACTAGTCACATGAGCTGCATGGATTCACTTTCTGTGCAATACTAGTGTTAAACATGATTTTTAATGACTACCTCATCTCTGTACCCCACACATACAATTTTCTGTAAGGTCCCTCAGTCAAGCAGCAACTTTCAAACAGATATAAACAGCTTTTCCAATGACTCACAAAGAAGGGCACCTGTTGGTAGATGGGCAAAAAGAGCATGGCGAAGATATTAATTACAGTTTGGAGGGTTTTTCAATACACCCAATCACTACAAAGATACAGGCGTCCTTCCTAACTCAGTCGCCGGAGAGGAAGGAAACCGCACAGGGATTTCACCCACAGGAGGTTGGTGGCACCTTAATTGGGGAGAACGTACTCGAGGTAATGGCTGGAGCAGAACAGGTGGAATGGTATCAAATACATCCAACACATTTTCCATGTGTTTGATTCCATTCCATTTTCTCCGTTCCAGACATTATTATGAGTTGTCTTCCTCTCAGCAGCCTCCACTGATTTCAACATAAGGCCAGTGGTGACTTCAAAACCGTTACAGAGTTTAATGGCTGTGATTGGAGAAAATTGAGGATGGATCAACAACACGTTACTTACTCCATAATACGAACCAGAATGACAGACTGAAAAGAAGGAAACATGTACAGAATAAAAATATTCCAAAACATGCATTCTGTTTGCAATAAGGCACTAAAGTAAAACTGCAAAACATTTGGCCAAGATATTCACTCTGTGTCCAACACAACATATCACTGAGTACCACTCTAAATATTTTCAAGCATGGCGATGGCTGCAATATGTTATGGGTATGCTTGTCATCAAGTTTTTTAGGATAAAAATAAATGAAATAGAGCTAAGCAAAAGCAAAACTCTAGAGAAAAACCTGGTTTAGTCTTCTTTTAAAAAGACACTGGGACACAAATTCACCTTTCAGAAGGACAATAACCTAAAACAAAAAGCCAAATATACACCAGTTGCTTACTATGACAACATTGAATGTTCCTGAGTGGCCTAATTACAGTTTGATCGGCTGAAAATCTATGACAAGACTTGAAAATGGCTGTCTAGCAATGATCAACAACCAATTTGAAAGAGCTTGAAGAATTTTTTAAAGAATAATGTGGAAATATTGTTCATTTCAGATGTGTAAAGCTCTTATAGACTTACCAAGATAGACTCACAGATGTTTTTTTATTTATTTGTTATTTCACCTTAATTTAACCAGGTAGGCAAGTTGAGAGCAAGTTCTCATTTACAACTGCGACCTGGTCCAAGATAAAGCAAAGCAGTGCGACACAAACAACAACACAGAGTTACACATGGAATAAACAAACATACAGTCAATATTACAATAGAAAAAGTCTATATACAGTGTGTGCAAATGAGGTAGGATAAGACAGGTAATGCAATAAATAGGCCATAGTGGCGAAATAATTACAATATTGCAATTAAACACTGGGGTGATAGATGTGCAGAAGATGAGTGTGCAAGTAGAGATACTGGGGTGCAAAGGAGCTAAATAAATAACAGTATGGGGATGAGGTAATTGGATGGGCTATTTACAGATGGGCTATGTACAGGTGCAGTGATCTGTGAACTGCTCTGACAGCTGGTGCTTAAAGTTAGTGAGGGAGATATGATTCTCCAGCTTCAGTGATTTTTGCAGTTCGTTCCATTCATTGGCAGCAGAGAACTGGAAGGAGAGGCGGCCAAAGGAAGAATTGGCTTTGGGGGTGACCAGTGAGATATACCTGCTGGAGCGCGTGCTACGGGTGGGTGCTGCTATGGTGACCAGTAAGCTGAGATAAGGCGGGGCTTTACCTTGCAGAAACTTGTAAATGACCTGGAGCCAGTGGGTTTGGTGACGAGTATGAAGCGAGGGCCAGCCAACTGGAGCATACAGGTCGCAATGGTGAGTGGTATATGGAGCTTTGGTGACAAAATGGATGCCACTGTGATAGACTGCATCCAATTTGTGGAATAGAGTATGGAAGGTATTTTATAAATGACATCGACAAAGTCGAGGATCAGTAGGATGGTCAGTTTTACGAGGGTGTTAGGCAGCATGAGTGAAGGATGCTTTGTTGCGAAATAGGAAGCCAATTCTAGATTTAATTTTGGATTGGAGATGTTTAATGTGAGTCTTGAAGGAGAGTTTACAGTCTCACCAGACACCTAGGTATTTGTAGTTGTCCACATATTCTAGGTCAGAACCGTCCAGAGTAGTGATGCTGGTTAGAGTTGCCCTGCCCTATACAAAACACTCACAAAATTTGAGTTTGCTATTCACAAGAAGCATTGCCTGATGTGAACCGTACCTTGAAAAAAAGAGATCACAGAAGACCTAAGATTAAGAATTGTTGACTTGCATAAATCTGGAAAGGGTTACAAAAGTATCTCTAAAAGCCTTGATGTTCCTTAGTCCACGGTAAGACAAATTGTCTATAAATGGAGAAAGTTCAGCAATGTTGCTACTCTCCCTAGGACTGGCCTTCCTGCAAAGATGACTGCAAGAGCACAGCGCAGAATGCTCAGTGAGGTTAAGAAGAATCCTAGTGTCAGCTAAAGACTTACAGCAATCTCTGGAACATGCTAACATCTCTGTTGACGAGTCAACGATATGTAAAACACTGAACAAAAATGGTGTTCATGGGAGGATACCACATAAGAAGCCACTGCTGTCCAAAAAGAAAACATTGCTGCATGTCTAAAGTTCGCAAAAGAGCACCTGGATGTTGCACAGCGCTACTGGCAAAATATTCTGTGGACAGATTAAACTAAAGTGGAGTTGTTTGGAAGGAACACACAACACTATGTGTGGAGAAAAAAAGGCACAGCACACAAACATAAAAGCCTCACCCCAACTGTAAATTATGGTGGATGGAGCATCATGGTTTGGGTCTGCTTTGCTTCCACAGGGCCTGGACAGCATGCTATCGTTGACGGAAAAATTAATTCCCAAGTTTATCAAGACTTTTTGCAGCAGAATGTAAGGCTATCTGTCCGCCAATTGAAGGTCAACAGAAGTTGGGTGATGCAACAGGACAACAACCCAAAACACAGAAGTAAATCAACAACAGAATGGCTTCAACAGAAGAAAATACTCCTTCTGGAGTGACCCAGACAGAGTCCTGACCTCAACCCGATTGTGATGCAGTGGCATGACCTCAAGAGAGCAGTTCACACCAGACATCACAAGAAACAGTTCAGTACTACAGAAAACGTTTGGTTGAGGTTATTGCTTCCAAAGGAGGGTAAACCAGTTATAAAATCCAAAGGTTCACAAACTTTTCCCACCCTGCACTGTGAATGTTTACTCGTGTTTTCAATAAAGACGTGAAAACGTATAATAGTTTGTGTGTTGTTAGTTTAAGCAGACTGTGTTTGTCTGTTGTTGTGACTTAGATGAAGATCAGATCAAATTGTATGACCAATTTAAGCAGGTAATTCCAAAGGGTTCATATACTTTTTCTTGCCACTGTAAGCTCAGGGTAACAAATGCTGTCTTCCAAGCCTAGTTAGGAAAGCATTTTCCTTAACCATATCCCTTTTAACTAACCTATTTTTATTTATTTTATTTAACCTTTATATAACTAGGCAAGTCAGTTAAGAACAAATTCTTATTTACAACGACGGTCTCCCCGGCCAAACCTGGACAACATTGGGTCAATTTTGCGCCTCCCTATGGGACTCCCAATCACAGTCAGATGTGATGCAGCCTGGATTCAAACCAGGTACTGTAGTGAATCCTCTAGCACTGAGATGCTGTGCCTTAGACCGCTGCGCCACTCGGGAGTCCTAAGCATTAACCTCAGTCTCCAAACATGCTACATTAAAAAGTCAATTCCGAATCCAAGTGGAGTGAAAAGAGTGTCTCTGTGGCTTCCAGCCTATCAGGATCCTCTTTGCAAATAGACTTCAAAGAGGAAGTTGGTGTAGGAGAAGTTGAGTGGTGTGTGAGAATCAGTCAGATACAATTACAGTTACTCTGTTTCATACCAAGTCTGTTTTTCATGTTGAAACATAATGTGACAACCATATGTTTTGTATCAAACTCAAATTTTAAAAATGTAACTCTTGAATAAATGAATAGTGGATTTTGGTTGATGATTTAACTATATGTTTAAATCCCACACACATTCCCATTCAGGCTGGGAGATAGAGGAGAGGGAGATGCTTATAATGCAGAAAGTTTAATTTGTTTAATTTATTGTGTTTATTGTGTTATTTTGCAGTAACTTTTATTGTAATTCAGAATAGAATATATTTCTAAATTCATTATTGTGGATTCTACCATGATTATGGTCCTGGATGAATTGTGAAACATTATGAGTGAGAAATATCATATATCACCCACCCCCCCCCCCCCCAAAATATGCTAACTTCCTCTGTCATTGCCAAGGTGAGAGGTTAGCATGTCCTGGGGGTGTGATATTTGTGCATCTGTGAACAAAAGAGAAGAGAAGTCGTTGGTAAGGTCAATCATGAACCAATCAGGTTTAATACAAGTTGCAACAGGGAGACAACATCCAGTATAGAAGCAGAGACAATGTCTGATTGGCCTCTTGGAGACAGACCCTTTATATCCTAATCAGACCAACAATTGTTCTGTAAACACCATCCTCTTGAAGACAGACCCTTTATATCCTAATCAGACCAACACATGTTCTGTAAACACCATCCTCTTGAAGACAGATCCTTTATATCCTAATCAGACCAACAAATGTTCTGTAAACACCAGCCTGAGAGGCTTTTAGGAAGTCAAAACAAAAGGCAGTGGCTTTGTTAACTACTACAGAATCAGTATTTCACAGAATACAATAACAATCAGCGTGTCCTCGGTCCTTGTACCTCCAGTCTGTCGTCAATCACTATCAACAGTTATGAATTTAATCCATAACATACAGCATTGAGTCTAGTGACCATCAACCCAAGTGTTACAAACAGCACACTGGAAATCATGTTACAGAAAGGTCAAATATATAAATATGCTGAACATTATATGAATCATTCTAAACTGAATCTGAACATAATTCATCTTAAATATCCCCATTACATGTCTATTTTTCATGTGTGTATTGTTGGGAGCTATTTTGTGTCCGTTTTTATTTTGAGTGTTGTTCAAGAGACACACATGAGCCTGCGTTTGAGGTTGTTCATTAATTGCACTGTAATAAAAACCCACCTGCTGGGTAAAGTATGTCCTCAGCTCCTGGGTCTCCTTCTCCCAGAAGGCCTTGTGCAGGTCGAACAGGGTTTTAGAATAGAAGGGATACAGCTGTTTGTCAAAATGAACTTTTCCTAGCAAATGTAGGAGAACTCGTTCAACAGGTTGGGAGAATTAACGTAGCAGGTTAAGATAATTGATTAAGGTAAGAAAAAGGGTTAGGGTTAGCTAAAATAAAACAACATCAACTTAAGAACGTCAATTTGACAAAAGCTGTGTCCCATCTAGACATGACCGTCGAAGAAGTACACCTTGCCCTGCAGGTCGATGGCTCCCTCCTGTGGCTCCCAGCCCACCATGCTCTCCTTGGCAGATAGAAGTGACGTAATGAAAGAGGAAGTGGGTGCAGGAGAAATGGAGGAGTGTGTGATAATCCATAAATTACAATTACAGTCACTTTGTTTCTGACAAAGTCTGTTTTCGTGTTGAAAGATAATGTGAGAACCGGGTATCTTTTACTGAACTCAAATTTAACTAAGCAAGTTGGATGGATTTTGGTTCATGATTTAGCTACATTTTTTAAAATCCTGGGAGATTGAGAGAGGGAGATGGTTATATTGCTTAAAGTTTCTGTTGTTGTATCAAGGGTGGACTTGATTATTTGGGGGCCTGTAACACAATGCTGTTAAGGGGTCCCCTACCCAATAAAAGGGTTATTTACCCCCCACCCCCACACATACATTAACTACAATGAATATTATAATCCCACAATGAAAATATATTGTGTATACGTGTCCATTTCGGGCAGTAATGAAATGTATAGGCCACAAAAAGCTGTTGAGTCAGTGGCTGACCCACACAATGTGTTAAGAATCAGTCAGTGGGCAGCTGGGCTCCATTTCATTTGAAACTGGTGAAACATGACGAAGGCCACCTCTGCAATGTTTCAAGTGACTGAATCTAATTGTTCTGGAGTAGAAGGTTCATTAGAAAATGACAATATTCTAAACACTTAAATTAGCATACCATGTTTTCACAACTGATGTTGACACCCAGCACATAGACTATTCAACATCCTGTTATATAAATGCACTTATTAGGAAGTATGTCACTAATGAGATGTGAGATGTGTCACATGATTTTCAGCACTTTAGTTTGTCAGAACAAACTATGGGTATGTGACAGTGTCTCCCGTGGACCGTTTCCATCACTGTAAGGCAAGTGACAACTACTTCACTATCTTATCTTCATATTTTAATGTTCACACTAAATGAAGGAAATTAATTACAAGTAATGAGATGCAAAACGTTCAATGTACGGCTGTTAGTTCATGTATTAGCTTAACAACTTTAGTACCTACGTGATGTATGGACTAAAGCTTCAATGTGATACAGTACGTGTCATGTGACTTACCAGGAAGTGTAGTTTTGTACTGTTTCAGGTGATCAGTAGTATGTCACTTACTATAACAGGAAGTGTATGTTTGTAATGTTTCAGGTGATCAGTTGTGTGTCAGTTACTATAACAGGAAGTGTATGTTTGTACTGTTTCAGGTGATCAGTAGTGTGTGAGTTCTCACATGGCTTGTTCTGAGAACATGTTTTTTCTCATTGTCCTCTTTATGTCAGGTGAGTCTTCCACACAACAACTAGTTATGAATCAGACATAAAGGAATAACCACAAGTCAAGATATTTCATGGGATGCGCTATATTCCAGCTGTTTAATTGTGTAGAAAAGTGTGAGGTTAATTCCTGATTAGTGCAGTTTAAAAGTCTAGATTCAAACAGTGCTGTGAAATGTTTTTGCCCGCTTTCAAATTTGTTCTACTTTTGCATATTTTTGCTAGTAAATGTTTGATATTATATCAGATATTCAATCAAAAGCTAATATTAGATAAATGGAACCTGAGTGAACAAATAACACAACAATGACATACTTATTTCATTTATTTCTTAAACAAAGTTATGCAACACCCAATGTCCCTGTGTGAAAAAGTAATTGCCCCCTAACTCTCAATGACTCGTTGTGCCAACTTAGCTACATAGACTCCAACCATACACTTCCTGTTTTTGTTGATTAGTCTCTCACATCGCTGTGGAGGAATTTTGGCCCAATCTCCCATGCAGAACTGCTTTATCTCAGCAACAGTTGTGGGTTTTCAAGCATGAAATGTCACAATATCTCATTTGGGATTAGGTCTGGACTTTGGCTAGGCCATTCCAAAACTTGAAATTTGTTGCTTTGTTTTACATTTTCATGTAGATTATGTGTTTTGGAATGGTGGCACAACCAGTTATTGAGTGTAAGGGGGCAATTACTTTTTCACACAGGGGAATTGGGTGTTGCATAACTTTGTTAATTCAATAAATAAAATAACAATACTGTAACGGCTGTTGGAAGGAGAGGACCAAGGTGCAGCGTGGTACGTGTCCATATTTATTTAATGAACACAGAAATAACAAAAATAACAAAAATAACGACCGAAACAGTTCTGGCTGGTGCAGACACACAACAGAAAACAACTACCCACAAAACACAGGTGGGATGAGGGTACCTAAGTATGGTTCTCAATCAGAGACAACGATAGACAGCTGCCTCTGATTGAGAACCACACTCGGCCAAACACTCGGCCAAACACATAGAAATATAACACATAGAACAAAAACATAGAATGCCCACCCCAACCCAACCAACTCACTGACCAAACCAAAATAGAGACATAACAAAGGAACTAAGGTCAGGGCGTGACAGTACCCCCCCCCCCCCCCCCCCCCCAAAGGTGCGGACTCCGGCCGTAAAACCTGAACCTATAGGGGAGGGTCTGGGTGGGCATTTCACCGCGGTGGCGGCTCTGGTGCAGTACGTAGACCCCGCTCCACCTCTGGCTTGGCCCACTTAGGTGGCGCCTCTAGAGCGAGAACCCTCGCCACCGACCCCGGACTGGGGACCCTCGCAGCGGGCCCCGGACAGGAGGGCAACTCTGGCAGCTCCGGACAGGAGGGCGACTCTGGCAGCTCCGGACAGGAGGGCGACTCTGGCAGCTCCGGACAGGAGGGCGACTCTGGCAGCTCCGGACAGGAAGGAGACTCTGGCAGCTCCGGACAGGAGGGCGACTCTGGCAGCTCCGGACAGGAGGGAGACTCTGGCAGCTCCGGACAGGAGGGAGACTCTGGCAGCTCCGGACAGGAGGGAGACTCTGGCAGCTCCGGACAGGAGGGAGACTCTGGCAGCTCCGGACAGGAGGGAGACTCTGGCAGCTCCGGACAGGAGGCCGTCTCTGGAGGCTTCGTGCCATGTCTCACCCCTGGAGGCTTCTTGCCATGGATCATCACTGGAGGCTTCGTGCCATGGATCATCACTGGAGGCTTCGTGCCATGGATCATCACTGGAGGCTTCGTGCCATGGATCATCACTGGAGGCTTCGTGCCATGGATCATCACTGGAGGCTTCTTGCCATGGATCATCACTGGAGGCTTCGTGCCATGGATCATCACTGGAGGCTTCGTGCCATGGATCATCACTGGAGGCTTCTTGCCATGGATCATCACTGGAGGCTTCTTGCCATGGATCATCACTGGAGGCTTCTTGCCATGGATCCTCACTGGAGGCTTCTTGCCATGGATCATCACTGGAATGGAGAGACACACAGGAGGCCTGGCTCTGGGAGAAGGCACAGGACTCACCAGGCTGGGGAGACATGCAGGAGGGTTAGGGCTTAGCATAGGCACAGGACTCACCAGGCTGGGGAGACATGCAGGAGGCCTCTTCCTTGGCCGAGGCACTGGATACACTGGGCCGTGGAGGCGCACTGGCGGTCTCGAGCGCAGATCTGGCCCCGCCCGTTCTGGCTGGATGCCAGCTTCCACCCGGCAAATGCGGGACGCTGGCACCGAGCACACCGGGCTGTGGATGCTCGGCCGAGACACCGTGCGCATCACCCCATAGCACGGGGCCTGACCAGTCACGTGCTCGCCCCGGTAAGAACGGGAAGTGGGCTCAGGTCTCCAACCTCCAACCTGAGCCCTCCCCCCACAAAAAATAGTGGGCTGCCTCTCGGGCTTCCTTGCCAGCCGTGTTCCCTCGTACCGCTGGTTCCCTTCTCCTGCTGCCTCTGCTCTCCTGGCTGCCTCCACCTCTTCCCATGGGAGGCGATCCCTTCCAGCCAGGATCTCCTCCCATGTGTAGGATCCCTTCCCGTCCAGAATGTCCTCCCATGTCCATTCCTCCTTTTTTTCCACGCTGCTTGGTCCGTTGGTGGTGGGTAGTTCTGTAACGGCTGTTGGAAGAAGAAGGTGAGGACCAAGATGCAGCGTGATACGTGTTCATATTATTTATTCGAAACTGAACACTAAATACAAAATAACAAAAGGAATAACCGAAACAGTTTTGACAGGTGATACAAACACTACACAGAACATAACTACCCACAAACACAGGTGAGAACCATAGTTAGGTAGCTTGTTCCCACCTGTGTTTGCAAACCATGGCTACGTTCCAAGCAATGGGAACCTCCCCAGAAAGGAGAGACAGGTTAAAAAGGTCGGAGATAGGCTTGGCGATGATAGGGGCAGCAACCTTAAAGAAGAAAGGGTGTAAATTATGAGGGTAATTAGAATGAAATGAGTGAAACTGTTAAAAGACAATAGTTAATTGTTCATAAGAAGGGCCTGAGATCAAAGTCAATATTCAGACCACTAGGGGTCAATGTTTTAAAAAAGCATATATACAGTAGGCTTCCCTCTGTAGTAGTAGGACCTCCATGTTACCTCCACTCCTTGGTAGACCAACATGCTCAATGCGTGTGTAAATGAGTGTGTTTTTGAGGGAGGAGATGGGATGGTTAGCTTCAACAAAGTGAGCTGCTACTAGATAATCAGTGTTCTTACACCTGATTGAGCTGTGGTGTTCAGCTCTGCATTGTTTTAATTGTCTTTTCGTTTGTCCAACGTTGGCTTTCCCACATGAACATGTGATGAGATAGATCACTACCTTTATCTTGCAAGAGATGATACCCCTAACAGGGATTTTTCCACCTGTATGTGGGTGTCTATAGAAGGATGTTTTTGTAAAGCTATTGCACTGTGAGCATGAGCCACATTTGTAGTTCCCATTTGGAATGGGTGTCAAGAGTGTCTGAGTGGGCTCAGGGGGCAGGTCAGATCTCACTAAGCTATCCGCAATATTGCGACCACACTTATAGACCACCAGTGGGGGTTCCTTGAAGAGGTGTGCAATTTTGTTGTCTGATTGCAGAATATGCCAGTGCTTCTTCAGGATTGCTTTCATTTTCTCTGAACACTTGGTGTACTTAGTGCAAAAAACTGTTGCGTTGTTTTTCTTCTTTGGTTTAGTTTTTGCAAATCCTCTCTTGGTTTTTGAGATATTTTCATCATTGCAGCATCAAGCGTTTTTTCATTGTAGCCTTGAATTTTGAATGTATTTTTCGTTTTCTTAGCATTGCTGTCAAAGTCTGACTGTTGGCAACAGATTCATTTAACCCTGCATAACTGGCTATATGGTAGACCATTCCTGAGGGGAAGGGGATGCATACTATCCCCACGTAGCAGGGTATTGAGGTCTGTTGGCTTTGTATACAAGTCTGTATGTAATGCATCTTTCTCTTTGATGATCCAAAAGTCCAGGTAGTTCAATTTTCTCTCATCAGTCTGCATGGTGAATTTGAGATATTCAAAGCTCTCGTTTAGCAGAGTTTGGAATTAATTTAGTTCCTGCTGACTTCCTTCCCAGAGCACAAAGACATCATCTATGTTTATATTCCATGAGAGAATTTTAGAAAGTAGGGGGTGTGTCTCTATGTTTTGTAAATGAGTGCTTCCTCAAATTGTTCAACATACAGGTTCACATAGTTGGGGGCAAAGGGGGAGCCCATGGCTACACAATTTGAAGGAAAAACTCTGACTCAATGATAAATTAGTTATTGGATAATACCAGTTCAGTGAGATGCAAGATGCAATCATTGGCTGGAGAAAGGGTAGGGTCTCTCTGTTGAATGAAGTGTTGCAGTTTTACAAAATATAATTTAAAAGTTTGCATTAAGGTGTCTGTAATAGAATATACTTGTCAAAATGGATGTAGACATTAATACATGCATTTCTATAGCTTTTACAATGGAGGAGGACTAGCTAGATGGCTATGCAATGGCTTCCACAGCGGCCCCTGTCAGTCATCTAGGTTTAAAACATATCATTGGACTGAACCGAAAATATATCAGAACCTCCCTGATGTTGACTTTCATGTTGCAGGTGTTTTGGCCTGCTTTGGTCATCGAGGTTTGATCGCCACAATGCCAAATAAACTGGATGTACTGACTGGCTCCTGTATGCAAATCCCATGTTCATTTGACATTCCTCACCAAAATAAGTATACATTTAACAGCACAATACATACCTCTGGAGTGTGGATGAAAGAAATCCCATACTTTGATCTGCATCCGGACAGTGTGATATTTAACAGTAGTGAGACGGTCAACAGATATCAAGGGAAGATAACTGGAAACATGTCCCAGAAGAACTGTACCACAGTCTTCCTCAATGTAACCACCAGTTACACTAATAGATACTTCTTCAGGATTGAGAGTCAACCATTCCGTGCAACAGACATTGGAAAGTCTGTTGATATAGTTGTTAGAGGTAAGAGACAATTCAACTTTTAACCAACAATTTTTTCCAGTTTATATTCCTTGCATCAAACATAAGAGTAGAACAAGTGGACAGTTTAACTATTTGTGTAAAATATCTTTATCTACAATGTATTACAGATTTTCCTTCCAGTCCCATCCTTACTGTCTCAGGTGAGGTGAAGGAAGGGACCCCTGTCAGTTTTAACTGCTCTGCTGTCGCTCCCTGTCCTGAACACCCCCCTGAGCTGACATGGACTCTCCCAACACAGTTCACAACTGAGAACCAACTGCAGGAGAATCCAGACCAAACCAAATCAGTTCTCTCCACGGTGACCTTCACTCCATCATACCTTCATCATGAGAAGAACATCACTTGTACTGCAGTCTACCCAGTAGGGGCAAGCAACAAGACAGCTGAACATAACATGATGCTTAACGTTTCATGTAAGATTTAGTCACCGGTTCCTGAAGAATAGATCATTCTATCATGTTTTCACTGATGATTGTAATAGTGGTTTTGATGAGACTATTCAATATACCATATCAGATACATTCTAAATGAACCCCTCTCCTTCAGTCTCTCCTAAGGACACCTCGGCCTCCATCAGTCCAGCTGATCCAGTATTAGTGGGCAGCTGTGTTAATCTGACCTGCAGCAGTACAGCCAACCCTCCTGTGACATCCTTCACCTGGTTCCAGATCTGTGGGGGTAAACCAGCACAGGTAGCATCTGGACAGAGTTACACCCTCAATGTGACTATTCGTGATGGAGAACTATACTACTGTGAAGCAAGAAATAGTCACGGCTATGGGAAGTCAAAGGAAGTGCAGCTGGCTATTAAAGGTAGACGCATTGGCACATTCAAAATGGCACAACATTAAGAATATTATAGATATAGATAGATATACAGTAGAAGAGATATACTTGTTTTGTGGAACAGACCAGATAAAGCATGCCTGCTAAATGTATCTAGGTATGATACATCTGTAGGATCTTAATTTGATCACTATTTTGTTGCAGAGAAGTTTATTGCATTGTGGGAAATGCAGATAAGCTTTGATTTACATAAATTCACCAAGAATATGCACTAAAACGTGGTTATATTAACAGTATTGCACTTTTCATGTAGCCTTATTTTGTCCAGCTAATAGCCTCACCTTCAATGGAACAACATTACGGAGGAAACATTCAAATCCTTTTGCTGCAGGATTATTTCGCTGCAACAATACTGGCTAAATTAAGATCTTACATCTGTACATCTACAGTATATGTGTAATTTGTAATGTTAGACAATGTGCAAAATGTTTCCTCTTTTAGGAACAGATGATCATAATATGTGCTTTGTTTACAGGGCAAGAAGAGCCTGTTAACCCAAAGGTTTATGAGATTGTAGGAAAAACCTTGGGGTTGCTTTTCCTTTTCAGCCTGATCGTATTCTTTGCATGGTAAAAAGATATTCCCAGCCTCAATTTTAACATATTTATCATGCTGATTGTGCTTTTGTATATGAAAACCTAAATTATGTCAAAAGACCTTTATTCTTGTCTTCCAGGAGGAGGAGAACATCTAGACTCCCCAGTGGGTTTGACATGACAGACCGTTCACAGGGACTGGTGGGAATGTTAGAATAAACTTTTAAAACCCATCTAGAATGTGTGTTTAAGGAAGAATTGAATGAATACTGTGTTGTGTAACCAACTGTAACTATGAAGTCATTATTCTTCTGAAGTGTCGGTCCTGACAACTGTTCCTTTCTCTGTGTTCTCTCCACAGAACTCCCCGGCTGGGACAGTGTGCTCTAACCAGGCCACGGTCGGTAGAGGGAACCAGTAAACACCACTTAACCTAGATGGTCTTTAAGCACAAGTCAATAAAATAGGTGCATTTTAAGTATTTAGCCAATGGGTATTAAGTGTTTTTGTGTACAGTATTGTCATTGTGTATTCGTTTTATAATGATACTTTTGTTACATTTATAATTGTGTTCTCTTTGAATATCTGAATATTTGTAGAATTTGCTGGGGGAAAAGTGTTTAACTGTTAATGTAGTGGTGATACGATGATGTAGGCTACTCTTTATTTTAGACCATTTATTTTTAGTGTTGAGTTCACAGAGCATCTGTTTAATGGGTTCCAGTATAGAGGACCTGCTGAGTTCAACTAGCCTACTGAAGGCAGTTTAAGACCATATAAAGTCAATGATGACTGAGGAGAGAAGACACAGTTAGAGAGACAGTAGTCTGATACAAGACAGGAAGTTGGTAAAGTAAGTCTACATGATGTCAGAATGGTGTTAACATCTACTAGTCACTGTTTCTCTGCATCTTTTGTGCAGTTACCAGAATAATAATATCATCTATTTTCAGTTTATATCTATTTAGAAGTTATTGTGTCAGTTTTTATGTTGAATGTTAAATCAAAGAAACAATTGAGACGGAATATAAGGTTGTTTATTAATGTAACATTTTACATTCCTCATTAAAATTGATTAAATTGAGATTTTGTGTTACTGGCCTACACACAATTCCTCATAATGTGAATTATGTTTTTAGACAAGAACAAGAAGTCTAAAAATAAAGAAGTATTTAACCCCTGTCTTATGGTAAGCCTAAATCATTTCAGGAGTAAAGATTTTCTTAACATGTCACATAAGAAGTTGCATGGACTCACTGTGTGCAATACTAGTGTTTAACATGATTTTTGAATGACTACCTCATCGCTGTACCCTACACATACAATTATCTGTAAGGTCCCTCAGTCAAGCAGCGAATTTCAAACACAGATTAAACCACAAAGACCAGAGAGCTTTTCCAATACCTCTCAAAGAAGGGCACCCGTTGGTAGATGGGTAAAGCAAATTATAATCTGACAATTAATTTCCCTTTGAGCATGGTGAAGTTATTAATTACACTGTGGATGGTTTGTCAATTCACCCATTCACTACAAAACCGCTCAGGGATTTCACCTACAGGAGGTTGGTAGCACCTTAATTGGGGAGAACGGACTCGAGGTAATGGCTGGAGCAGAACAGGTGGAATGGTACCAAATACATCCAACACATTTTCCATGTGTTTGATTCCATTTTCTCCGTTCCAGACAATTATGAGTTGTCTTCTCTCAGCAGCCTCCACTGATTTCACCATAACGCCAGTGGTGACATTAAAACAGTTGCAGTGTTTAACAGCTGTGATTGGAGAAAACTGAGGATCTATCAACAACAGTGTAGTTACTCCACAACACAAACCTAAATGACAAAGTGAGAAGAAGGAAACATGTACAGAATAAACATATTCCAAAACATGCATTCTGTTTGCAATAAGGCACTAAAGTAATAGTGCTAAAAAATGAGCAAAGAAATTAACTTTATGTCCTGAATACAAAGTGTTATGTTTGGAGCAAATCCAACACATCACATCACTGAGTACCACTCTTCATATTTTCAAGCATGGTGATGGCTGCAACGTGTTATGGGCATGCTATTTAATCCATTTTTAATTCAAGCTGTAAAACAACAGAATGTGGAATAAGTCAAGGGGTACTTTCTGAAGACACTGAGTATACCAAACATTAGGAACACCTTCCTAATTTTGAGTTGAAACCCCTTTTGTCTTCAGAACAGCCTCAGTTCATCGAGGCATGGACTCTTCAAGGTGTCGAAAGCATTCCACAGCGATGTTGGCCCATGTTGACTCCAATGTTTCCTACAGTTGTGTCAAGTTGGATGGATTTCCTTTGGGGGTTGGACCATTCTTGATACACACCGGAAACTGTTTAGAGTGAAAAAACCCAGCAGTATTGCAGTTCTTGAAACCAGTGCGCCTGGCACCTACTACCACACCTCATTCAAAGGCACTTACATTTATTGTCTTACCCAAACACCCACTAAATGGTTCACATACAATCAATCAATCAATCAATTTTATTTTATATAGCCCTTCGTACATCAGCTAATATCTCGAAGTGCTGTACAGAAACCCAGCCTAAAACCCCAAACAGCTAGTAATGCAGGTGTAAAAGCACGGTGGCTAGGAAAAACTCCCTAGAAAGGCCAAAACCTAGGAAGAAACCTAGAGAGGAACCAGGCTATGAGGGGTGGCCAGTCCTCTTCTGGCTGTGCCGGGTGGAGATTATAACAGAACTATGCCAAGATGTTCAAAAATGTTCATAAGTGACAAGCATGGTCAAATAATAATCATGAATAATTTTCAGTTGGCTTTTCATAGCTGATCATTAAGAGTTGAAAAACAACAGGTCTGGGACAGGTGGCGGTTCCATAACCGCAGGCAGAACAGCTGAAACTGGAATAGCAGCAAGGCCAGGCGGACTGGGGACAGCAAGGAGTCACCACGGGCGGCAGTCCCGACGCATGGTCCTAGGGCCCAGGTCCTCCGAGAGAAAGAAAGAGAGAAGGAGAAAATTAGAGAGAGCCAAGATTTTCAAAATGTTCATAAATGACAAGCATGGTCAAATAATAATCAGGAATAAATCTCAGTTGGCTTTTCATAGCCGATCATTAAGAGTTGAAAACAGCAGGTCTGGGACAGGTAGGGGTTCCATAACCGCAGGCAGAACAGTTGAAACTGGAATAGCAGCAAGGCCAGGCGGACTGGGGACAGCAAGGAGTCACCACGGCCGGTAGTCCCGACGTATGGTCCTAGGGCTCAGGTCCTCCGAGAGAAAGAAAGAGAGAAGGAGAAAATTAGAGAGAGCCAAGATTTTCAAAATGTTCATAAATGACAAGCATGGTCAAATAATAATCAGGAATAAATCTCAGTTGGCTTTTCATAGCCGATCATTAAGAGTTGAAATACACTTCTCAATTGTCTCAAGGCTTAAAAATCCTTCATTAACCTGTCACCTCCCCTTCGTCTACACTGATTGAAGTGGATTTAACAAGTGACTTCAATAAGGGATCATAGCTTTAACCTGGATTCACCTGGTCAGTCTATGTCATGGAAAGAGCAGTAAGATTGGTTCTGTTTTATCACCTACTACCTACTCATATATCCATTGATAGTGAGTGGTAGCCTGATCTGCATGCAGGCACATCGTTTCATTGTATTTTCATACATTTTATCCACATATAGGCAAAGCAGTTTCCACAAAACTGAAATGAGCTTGTTCGTCCTTTTTTTGTCAGTCCCACCATATCCCCATCCCCACCATATTGCAGCATCAGCGTAGTGTAATGTCCAATAGTCAATACTTTCTCCTGATCCTGTCCTCCAGAGCCTTCAGCTCTCCCTCCACCTGTTGGGGGAAGTCGGCTCCCACCTGCTGGGTAAAGTGAACCCTCAGCTCCTGGGTCTCCTTCTCCCAGAAGGCCTTGGGCAGGTCGAAGAGTGTTTTGTCTAGAAGGGATACAGCTTTTATCCAAATGTAGTTTTCTAGCAAGTTTAGGAGAATTTAGGCAGCAGGTTAGGATAATTAACGTAGCAGGTTATGATAATTAGATCAAGGAACGGAAAAGTGTTAGAATTAGCTCAAACGCTAAAATAATTTGATGTCAATTTTACAAAAGCTTTATCCCATCTAGACTTGACCGTCGTAAAGGGAGCCCATGTCCAACTTGCCTCCCAGTCCCTGTAGGTCGCTGTTTCCCTCCTGTGGCACCCGGTACACTCTTTTCACGCCACTTCAATAAGAAGTGATTTCGGTAGCAGGTTAGGAGCAGGGCTGGACTACAGAACGGTCCCAGATAGCATATGATAGAAAAATGTGTTGAATAGTAGGAAATTAGCTCTAAAACAACAACATTTTCTGTCAGCTTCATGACAACATGTAGAATAGCATTATAAAACTGTAAATATGTATCTCTGCACCATGACAAAATGGGTTGAAATGCTCTCCACACCATGGCAAAATGGGTTGAAATGCTCTCCACACCATGGCAAAATGGGTTGAAATGCTCTCTGTACCATGGCAAAATGGGTTGAAATGCTCTCCACACCATGGCAAAATGGGTTGAAATGCCCTCCACACAATGGCAAAATGGGTTGAAATGCTCTCCACACCATGGCAAAATGGGTTGAAATGCCTTCCACACAATGGCAAAATGGGTTGAAATACTCTCTGCACCATGGCAAAATGGGTTGAAATGCCCTCCACACAATGGCAAAATGGGTTGAAATGCTCTCTGCACCATGGCAAAATGGGTTGAAATGCTCTCTGCACCATGATAAAATGGGTTGAAATGCTCTCTGCACCATGATAAAATGGGTTGAAATGCAGGAAGTAGGAGGGGGGGTGTGGGGTCGTAACCTATAGCCGTAATTCTCCTAACCTGCTGCATAAATTCTTCTAGCCTGATACGAAAAAGTCAATTCTGTATAGAAGTGGTGTGAAAATGTGTCATCCAGCCCACCAGGGTTTTCTTGGCAAATAGACTTTAAAGAGGAAGTTAAGCAAGAAAAAGAGGAAGTTGGTGTAGGAGAAGTTGAGTGGTGTGTGTGAGAATCAGTCAGATACAATTACACTTACTCTGTTTCATACCAAGTCTGTTTTTCATGTTGAAAAAATGATTTGACAACCCCATGATTTGGCATGGGTCCCAAGATCCTCAAAAGGTTCAACAGCTGCACCATCGAGAGCATCTTGACCGGTTGCATCACCGCCTGGTATGGTAATTGCTCGGCATCTGACCGTAAGGCGCTACAGAGAGTAGTGCGTACGGCCCAGTACATCACTGGGGCCAAGCTTCCTGCCATCCAGGACCTATATACTAGGCGGTGTCAGAGGAAAGCCCAAAAAATTGTCAGAGACTCCAGTCACCCAAGTCAAAGACTTTTCTCTCTGCTTCCGCACAGCAGGCAGTACCGGAGCGCCAAGTCTAGGACCAAAAGGCTTGTTAACAGCTTCTACCCCCAAGCCATAAGACTGCTGAACAATTAATCAAATGGCCAACGGACTATTTGCATTGACCCTCCCCACCTTCATTTGTTTTGTACACTGCTGCTACTCGCTGTTTATTATCTATGCTTAGTCACTTCACCCCTACCTACATGTACAAATTACCTCGACTAACCTGTACCCCCGCACATTGACTTGGTACACCTTGTATATATCCTTGTTATTGTTCATTTATTGTGTTTTTTTATATAATGTTTTACCTTAGTTAATTTAATAAACATTTTCTTAACTCTTTCTTGAGTTGCACTGTTGGTTAAGGGCTTGTCAGTAAGCATTTCACGGTAAGGTCTACACTTGTTCTATTCAACGTTTATGATTTAACTCGATTTATAAAAACATCACACACACATTCCCATTGAAGCCTGGGAGACCATCTGTTGGGGGAGGTCGGCTCACACCTGCTGGGTAAAATACCCTCAGCTCCTGGGTCTCCTTCTTCCAGAGGGCCTTCAGGAAGGTTGAGGGTTTTGTCTAGAAGGGATACAGCTTTTGTCAAAATTGAGTTTTCTAGCTAGTTTAGGAGAATCTATGCAGCAGGTTAGGAGAATTAACATAGCAGGTTATGGAAATTAAATTAAAGTACGGAAAAGGGTTAGGATTAGCTAAAATGCTTATACAAAAAACTTAATCCCATCTAGACTTGACCACCGAAGAGGGCACCCATGTCCTCCTTGCCGCCCAGGACCTAGGTCGCTGCTCCCTCCTGTGTCACCCGGGACATTCTTTTCACGGCACTTTTCACGGCACTTTAATAAGAAGTGATTTTGGAAGCAGGTTAGCAGCAGGGCTGGATTACTGAACGGCCCCAGATAGCATATGATAGCAAAATGTGTAGAACTGCAGGAAATTAGCTTTAAAACTACAACCTTTATATCAGCCTCATGGCAAAATGTGAACACAAGCATGATGTGCTATAAAACAGCAAAAATATAAAAAATAGTTCTCTGCACCATGGCAGAACGTTTTGAAATACAGGAAAGTAAACTCAGGGTCCCAAATGCGGTCATCCAACCCTGATTAGGAGAGCATTTTCCCTAAACCTATCTATTTTACCTGACCTTAACCTCAGGCTCTTAACATGCTATGATAATTCTCCTAACCTGCTACATAAATGCTCATAATCATCCTAAAGTCAATTCCGTGTCAGAGTGGAGTGAAAAGAGTGTCTCTGTGGCTTCCAGCCCACCAGGCTCCTCTTGGCAAATAGACTTCAAAGAGGAAGTTGGTGTAGGAGAAGTTGAGTGGTGTGAGAATCAGTCAGATACAGTTATAGTTACTCTGTTTCTAATCAAGTCTGTTTTTCATGTTGAAACATAATGTGACAACCATATGGTTTTTTTTCAAACTCGAATTTAACCAATTTAACTCTTGAATAAATGAATAGTGGATTTTGGTTCATGATTTAACTATATGTTTAAGTGCCACAGATATTCCCATTCAGGCTGGGAGATAGAGGAGAGGGAGATGGTTATAATGCCGAAAGTTTCATTTGTATAATTTAACAATGTGTCGGGGGCGGACTTAGCGATTTGGGGCCCGTTTCAAAATGCTGCTGACCTGTCCTACCCCGAGAAAGGGACATTAAATACTGAAGTATTGTTTGAGCATAATTTCTCATACACCTATTAGGAAGTACGTCACTGATGAGATGTGAGCTATGCCACATGAATTTCATCACTTTAGTTTGTCAGACCTCACTATGTGTGTGACAGTTTCTGCTGTAGACAGTGTACGTTACCGTCTAAGGCAAGTATCAACTTCTTCAATATATTTTCTCTTAATTTGAATGTTCGAAATAAATGAAAGGAAATTAATTATGAGTAATGAGATTCAAAATGTTCTAAAGTACTGCTGTTTGTTCATGTATTATCTTCACAACTGAAGGACATAATGTATTTGATATGGAGATGGTTCAATGCAATGTGTTGTGTGAGTTAAGCTACTCTACCAGTAAGTGTATGTTTGTACTGTTTCAGGTGATCAGTAGTGTGTGAGTTCTCACATGGCTTGTCCTGAGAACATGTTTTTTCTCATTGTCCTCTTTATGTCAGGTGAGTCTTCCACACAACAACAACTAGTTATGAATCAGACATAAAGGAATAACCACAAGTCATTATATTTTATGGGATGTGCTATATAACTGTGTTGAAAAGTGTACAGTTAATTTTTGATTAGTGCATTTTAATAGTCTGGATTCAAACAGTCTTGTGAAAAAGTATTTCTGATATTTTTGATACTGAATGTTATCAGATATTCAATCAAAAGCTGATATCGGATAAATGGAACCTGAGTGAACAAATAACACAACAATTACATACTTATTTCATTTATTACTTAAACAAAGTTATGCAACACCCACATGTTCATTGAAATAAGTCTATATTATTATTATTAGTAGAGACTGTACCGTTGATGTGTATAAACCCTGGATCGCTGATGCTATGTAACGGCCAATGAGAGACTTTAAATCCACCGGTCTCTATATATGGTCTCCCCAGAAGAAGCAGTCCTCCATAAGAATTAATGGAATTCTACAGCATTTCAATAAAATGTTTCAAGGACAAAATTACATGTATTTAAGTATTTTGTTGTAGAGGGGGACAGTAAAGTTAGTACTCTATAAATAAAATACTTTAATATCTTTACATGTTTATTATTTTATTTGTTATGTTCAGGTCATATAAAAAGCATGAGCTGGAGCACACTCAGAGAAAATGACTTATTGTAGAGGTGCTGACTAACGGTGAATACACTGTAAGCTATAAAAACAAAGAGAGTTGCACACTCTATATATATAAACTCCCAGTCATTTATTGGGTAAAACACCAACGTTTCGGCATCCCTGTGCCTTCTTCAGGGTAAAGCCATGAATGCTTGAACCAGGTTATGCAGACAAACAGTGAAATTAGTGCAACCAATGACAATAGTGAGGGGTGTGTCATAATTACGAGTTTAATTTGAATGAATTGAGTGAAACTATTAATAGACAATACTTTACAGCATATTGAATATATTAGGCTATTGTTATCATTAACATTAGCATACGATTAGCATCAACATACATTATTGTTTAATTTAATTTCACATATATTTATTGTTTCCAATTTCATAAAATGGTGTTACAAGTAATCTTTTGGTTCATCCATAATGCATAATAAGTATCATCAACAGGGGGAAGATATTGGCTGTACGCTGATAAGTTGTAGAAAGAATATATTCATTTATAAGACTTCTTCATAAAAGTAATTGTTCACAAGAAGGGCCTGAGATCAAAGTCAATATTCTGACCACTAGGGGTCAATGTTTTTCAATAGGAAATCCAGTAGTCCTCCCTCTGTAGTAGTAGGATCTCCATATTACCTCCTCTCCTTGGTAGAGCAACAGGATCAATACCTGTGTATTTGAGGGAGGAGATGGGATCAACCTGTGTTGCTTCAACAAAGTGAGCTGCTACTAGATAATCAGTGTTCCTACAGCTATGCATTGTTTAAATTATTTTTTCATTTGTAATAAGTAGGCTTTTCCACATGAACATGTGATGAGATAGATTACTCCCTTTGTCTTGCAAGAGATGATACCCCTAACAGGGATTTTACCACCTGTATGAGGGTATCTGAAGAAGGATGTTTTTGTAGTGCTATTGCACTGTGCGCTAGAGCCACATTTGTAGTTCCCATTTGGAATGGGTGTCAAGAGTGTCTGAGTGGGCTCAGGGGGCAGGTCAGATCTCACTAAGCTATCTCCAATATTGCGACCATGCTTATAGACCACCAGTGGGGGTTCCTTGAAGAGGTGTGTAATTGTTTTGTCTGATTTCTGAATATGCCAGTGCTTCTTCAGGATTGCTTTCATTTTCTCTGAACACTTGGTGTACTTAGTGCAAAAGACTTGTTTAATCCTGCATAACTGTCTATATGGTAGACCATTCCTGAGGGGAAGGGGATGCATACTATCCCCACGTAGCAGGGTATTGAGGTCTGTTGGCTTTGTATACAAGTCTGTATGTAATGCATCATTCTCTTTGATGATCCATAAGTCCAGGTAGTTTATTTTTCTCTAATCAGTCTGCATGGTGAATTTGAGATATTTAGCGCTCTCGTTTAGCAGAGTTTGGAAATTATTTAGTTCCTGCTGACTTCCTTCCCAGAGCACAAAGACATCATCTATGTATCTCTTCCATGAGAGGATTTTAGAGAGTAGAGAGTGTCACTCTTTAGAGAGTGTCTCTGTTTGTAAATGAGTGGTTCCTCAAATTGTTCCACATACAGGTTCACATAGTTGGGGTCAAAGGGGGAGCCCATGGCTACACACCGAATTTGAAGGAAAATCTCTGACTCAAAGATTAAGTAGTTAATAATTCCAGTTCAGTGAGACACAAGATGCGATCATTGGCTGGAGAAAGGGTTGAAGGAAGTGTTGCAGTTTTACAAAATATAATTTAAAAGTTTGCATTAAGGTGTCTGTAATAGAATATACTTGTCAAAATGTATGTAGACATTAATAAATGCATTTCTATATCTTCCAAAATCTGTTTTACAATGGAGGAGGAGTAACAAGATGTCTGTGCAGTGGCTTCCAAACAGCGGCACCTGGCAGTCGTCTAGGGTTAATACATATCATTGGACTGTACCGAATATCAGAACCTCCCTGATGTTGTATTTTATGTTGCAGGTGTTTTGGCCTGTTTTGGTCAACGAGATTTGATAACCACAATGACAGATAGACTGGATGTACTGACTGGCTCCTGTGTGCAAATCCCATGTTCATTTGATATTCCGGAACAACATAAGGATAAATTTAACAGTGCAGAACTAACCTCTGGAGTGTGGATTAAAGAATACAAATACTTTGATGTGCGTCCGGACAGTGTGATATTTAACAGTAGTGAGACGGTCAACACATATCAAGGGAAGATAACTGGAAACATGTCCCAGAAGAACTGCACCACAGTCTTCTTCAATGTAACCACCAGTTACACTAATAGATACTTCTTCAGGATTGAGAGTCAACCATTCTGTGTAACAGACACTGGAAAGTCTGTTAATATAGTTGTTAGGGGTAAGAGACAATTTAACTGTTTACCAACTATTTTTCTCAGTTTAGATTCCTTGCATCAAAGATAAGAGTAGAACAAGTGGATAGTTTAACTGTTAGTGTAAAATATATTTATCTACAATGTATTACAGATTTGCCTTCCAGTCCCATCCTTACTGTCTCAGGTGAGGTGAAGGAAGGGACCCCTGTCAGTTTGAACTGCTCTGCTATCGCTCCCTGTCCTGAACACCCCCCTGAGCTGACATGGACTCTCCCAACACAGTTCACAACTGAGATCCAACTGTAGGAGAATTCAGACCAAACCAAATCAGTTCTCTCCACGGTGACCTTCACTCCGTCATACCTTCATCATGAGAAGAACATCACTTGTACTGCAGTCTACCCAGTAGGGGCAAGCAACAAGACAGCTGAACATAACATGATGCTTAATGTTTCATGTAAGATTTAGTCACCGGTTCCTGTAGAATAGATCATTCTATCATGTTTTCACTGATGATTGTAATAGAGCGGTTTTGATGAGACTATTCAATATACCATATCCAGATACATTGTAAATGAACCCCTCTCACCTCGGCCTCCATCAGTCCAGCTGATCCAGTATTAGTGGGCAGCTGTGTTAATCTGACCTGCAGCAGTATAGCCAACCCTCCTGTGACAAACTTCACCTGGTTCAAGATCAGTGGGGGTAAACCAGCACAGGTAGCATCTGGACTGCGTTACACCCTCAATGTGATTGCTGTTGATGGAGGACTGTACTTCTGTGAAGCAAGAAATAGTCACGGCTGTTGGAAGTCGAATGACGTGCAGCTGGCTATTAAAGGTAAAGGGATACCGCTTTTGTAATGTGTTTTTCCTGGCTTATGTAGCAGGTTAGGATAATTAACGTAGCAGGTTAGTTAATTCAATTAAGGTAAGGGTTAAGGTTAACTAAAATTAAAAATGTAATTTACTTTTTACTCAATTTGACAAAAGCTGTAACCCATCTAGACATGACGGTCGAAGAGGGCGTCCGTGTCCACTTGCTGCCCAGGCCCTACAGGTTGATGTCTCCCTCTTGGACTCCCAGCCCACATGCTCTTCTTGGCAGATAGAAGCGAAGTAAGGAAAGAGAGGAAGTGGGTGCAGGAGAGATTTAGGAGTGTTTGATAATCCGTCAGCTACATTACAGTTACTTTGTTTCTGACAGAGTCTGTTTTTTGTGTTGAAAAATAATACGGGAACCGTGTATCTTTTACTGTACTCAAATTTAACTAGACAAGTTGTATGGAATTTGGTTCATGATTTAGAAAATTGTTAAAAAAACCCCACACGTTCAGCCAAACCTGGGAGTAGGAGACAGGGAGATGGTTATATTGCAGATGTCCCCACTTACATAAACTGCAATGAATATTATTATCCCACAATGGAAAACATCTTGTGTAAGTGTTTCACTTCTGGCAGTAATGACATTTATAGGCCATATAAGTGTTTGAGTCAGTGGCTGACCCACACAATGTGTTAAGAATCAGTCAGTGGGCGCTGGGCTCCATTTCATTTGAAACTGGTGAAACATGACTAAGCCACCTCTGCAATGTTTAAGTGACTGAAACTAATTGTTCTGGAGTAGAAGGTTCATTAGAAAATGACTGTGTCTTAGAACTATATATTGAATACAGTGTTTTCACAACTGATGTTGACACCCAGCACATAGACTATTCAACATCCTGTTAAATAAATACTGTATATTCTTTAAAAATAATTTCTCAAACAGTTATTAGGAGTACGTCACTGATGAAATGTGGATGATGTCACATGAATTTCAGTACATTACAGTCTCCACCCAACAACAACTAGTTATGAATCAGACATAAAGGAATAAGCACAAGTCATTATATTTTATGGGATGTGCTATATACTGTGTAGAAAAGTGTACAGTTAATTCCTGATTTGTGTAACTTCATAGTCTGTATTTAAACTTCTGTGAAAAGTTTTAGCATATTTCTGACATGAATGTTATCAGATATTCAATCAAAAGCTGATATTAGATAAATGGAACCTGAGTGAAGAAATAAAACAACAATGACATACTTATTTCATTTATTTCATAAACAAAGTTATGCAACACCCAATGGTCCCTGTGTAAAAAAGTAATTTCCTCCTTTATACTCAATAACGTGTGGTCTCCTTCAGCTGAAATGACTCCAACCAAACACTTCCTGTAGTTGTTGATCAGTCTCTCACATTGCTGTGGAGGAATTTTGGCCCACTCTCCCATGCAGAACGCTTAATCAGCGACATTTGTGGTTTTCAATCATGAACTGCACATTTCAAGTCTGTCACAATATCTCATTTGGGATTAGGTCTGGACATTGACTAGGCCATTCAAAACCTTTAAATGTGTTGCTTTTTCAATTTTCATGTAGACTTGATTGTGTGTTTTGGAATGGTGACACAACCAGTTATTGGTGTAAGGGGGAAATTACTTTTTCACACGGGGGAATTGGTTGTTGCATAACTTTGTTAATTAATAAATTAATAACTATAAAAAAGTGTGTTATTTGGTAACTCAAGTTCCCTTTACTAATAGGTTTTGGTTGAAGATATGATAACATTCAGTTAAAAAAAAGCAAAAATAGTGTGAAAATCAGAAAGGGGTAAAAACTGTTTCATATCACTGTACAGTATGTGAAGCCGACGTCAGTGTGCAGCTAACAGTATAGCTTCCACCACTGTCCCTGTCACCATACCGGGCTCAAACTAGTGGTCCTCTGCTCACAAAACACATGTCAACTCACTCCTTGACAACATACCTACCAATTGAAAAATCACCTGTACATAGAAATAAGTTCATATTATTATATTGGGAGAGACTGTACCAATGATGTGTAAAAACCCTGGAAGCTGATGCTATGTAACGGCCCATGAGAGACTTTAAATCCACCCGGTCTCTATATATGGTACTCCCAGAAGAAGCAGTCCTCCATAAGAATTAATGGAATTCTATAGTATTTCAATAAAATGTTTCAAGGACGAAATTACATGTATTTAAGTAATTTGTTGTAGATGGGGCAGTAAAGTTAGTACTCTATAAAGAAAATACTTTAATATCTTTACATGTTTATTTTTTATTGTTATGTTCAGGTCATATAAAAAGCATGAGTGGAGCACACCCAGAGAAAATGAATTACTGTAGAGTGCTGACTTGTAACGGCTTTCTTCCTGGGATGAAGGAGAGGACCAAATGCAGCGCAGTTAGTGTTCAACATGTTTAATTTAACGAACTGTGAACACTTACAACAATACAAAACAACAAACGTGAAAACCGAGACAGTCCTATCTGGTGCAGAACACCAAACACAGAGACAGGAAACAACCACCCACAATCCCAACACAAAAAAGCCACCTATATATGATTCTCAATCAGGGACAACGATTGACAGCTGCCTCTGATTGAGAACCATATTAGGTGAACACAGAAACAGACAAACTAGACACCACAACATAGAATGCCCACCCAACTCACGCCCTGACCATACTAAACAAATACAAAAACAAGGGAAAACAGGTCAGGAACGTGACAGAACCCCCCCCTCAAGGTGCGAACTCCGGGCGCACCCTTAAACTCAAGGGGAGGGTCTGGGTGGGCATCTGTCCGCGGTGGCGGCTCCGGCGCAGAACGAGGACACCACTCCACCATG
The DNA here is from genome assembly GCF_016432855.1 of Salvelinus namaycush. Classification (NCBI taxonomy): domain Eukaryota; kingdom Metazoa; phylum Chordata; class Actinopteri; order Salmoniformes; family Salmonidae; genus Salvelinus; species Salvelinus namaycush. Next base: position 215,883 of record NW_024057964.1, on the reverse strand, counting down.
TCTTTGTCCCCTCCCTTAGCGTCCTTTGAGTGGCGACCCTCGCCCCCGGTCTAGGAACCTTCCCAAAGGTCCCTCCTAAATAGAGGAGATAACTCAGGACAGGAGGTAGCTCAGGACAGAGAGGTAGCTCAGGACAGAGGGTAGTAGGACAGAGAGGTAGCTCAGGACAGAGAGGTAGCTCAGGACAGAGAGGTAGCTCAGGACAGAGAGGTAGCTCAGGACAGAGGCGCAACTCCGGACTGAAGGGCAGCTCCGGACAGAGAGGCAGCTCTGGACTGAAGGGCAGCTCCGGACTAATGGCAGCTCCGGGCTGAGGGCAGCTCCGGGCTGAGGGGCAGCTCATGACTGGAGGGCAGCTCATGACTGGAGGGCAGCTCATGACTGGAGGGCGGCTCATGACTGGAGGGCGGCTCATGACTGGAAGGCGGCTCATGACTGGAAGGCGGCTCATGACTGGAAGGCGGCTCATGACTGAAGGGCGGTCATGATGGAAGGCGGTCATGACTGGCTGGCGGCTCCTGACTGGCTGGCGGCTCCTGACTGGCTGGCGGCTCTGGCGGCTCCTGACTGGCTGGCGGCTCTGGCGGCGCTCCTGACTGGGCTGGCGGCTCTGGCGGCTCCTGACTGGCTGGCGGCTCTGGCGGTCCTGACTGGCTGGCGGCTCTTGCGGCTCCTGACTGGCTGGCGGCTCTGGCGGTCTGACTGGCTGGCGGCTCTGCGGCTCCTGACTGGCTGGCGGCTCTAGCGGCTCCTGACTGGCTGGCGGCTCTGGCGGCTCCGACTGGCTGGCGGCTCTGGCGGCTCCTGACTGACGGACGGCTCTAGCGGCTCCTGACTGACGGACGGCTCTAGCGGCTCCTCACTGACTGGCGGCTCTTGACGGCTCGGGGACAGACGGGCGGCTCTGACCGCTCGGGACAGACGGGCGGCTCTGACGGCTCGGGACAGACGGGCGGCTCGACGGCTCGGGAGACGGCGGCTTGACGGCTCGGGACAGACGGGCGGCTCGACGGCTCGGGACAGAAGGGCGGCTAGATGGCGCTGGGCGAAGGATGGCTCAGATGGCGCTGGGCAGACGGATGGCTCAGATGGCGCGGGCAGACGGATGGCTCAGATGACGCTGGGCAGACGGATGGCTCAGATGGCGCTGGTCAGACGGATGGCTCAGATGGCGCTGGGCAGAGGATGGCTAGAAGGCGCTGGGCAGACGGATGGTCATGGCGGGCAGACGACCGACTCTGACCTGCTGAGGCGCACAGTAGGCCTGGTGCGTGGTGCCGGAACTGGTGGTACCGGACTGGAGACACGCACCTCAAGGCTAGTGCGGGGAGCAGGAACAGGCACACTGGAATCTCGAGGCGCACTATTGGCCTAGTGCGTGGTACCGGAACGGTGGTACGGGCTGAGGGCACGCACCTCAGGGCGAGTGGGGGAGAAGGAACAGTGCGTACAGGACTCTGGAGACGCACAGGAGGCTTGGTGGTGGTGCCGGAACTGGTGGTACTGGACAGACCGGACCGTGAAGGCGCACTGGAGGTCTTGAGAGCAGGCTGGCACCATCCGCCCTGGCTGGATCTTCACCCTAGCCCGGCAGATGGGGGAGCTGAGATGTTGCGCACCGGGCTAAGCACACGCACCGGGGACACCGTGCGCTCCACCGATAACACGGTGCCTGCCCGGTACGACGCCCTCTCTCTCCACTGGAAGCACGGCTGGGAGAGCTGTAGCGCCGAGCTGGCAGAGGACGTGCAGGGCTAGGGAGGCGCACAGGAGGCCTGGTGCGTGAGGCTGGCACAGTCTTAACCAGACGGCTAGCACGCACCTCAGGACGAGTATGGAGAGCTGTTCCGGTGACATCAACTCCCCGACATGTTCAGTCGGGCGGATGTCGTGCCTCATGCACCAAACCAGCACCTCCCTCATAACTCTCTCCTCCAATTTCCCCATTAACTCCTTCACTGTCTCTGCGTCGCTCACCTCCAATTCCGCCCTGACCAGCTCCTTACGGTAAGCAGGGGGAGTTGGCTCAGGTTGACTCCTGACTCTGCCACACTCCCCGTGTGCCCCCCCCCCCAAGACATTTTTGGGGCTGCCTCTCGGCCTCCAGCCGCTCTGCCGTGCTAGCGCCTCATAATAGCGCCTCTCCGCCTTCGCTGCCTCCAGCTCTTCTTTGGGGCGGCGAATTCCTGGCTGCCCAGGGTCCTTTACCGTCTAATTCATCTCCCATGTCCATTCCTCCAAATAGTGCAGCCTCTCCTGCTGCTGCAGCCTCTCTGCTGCGTGCTTGGTCCGGGTTAGGTGGGTGGTTCTGTAACGGCTTTCTTCCTGGGATGAAGGAGAGGACCAAAATGCAGCGCAGTTAGTGTTCAACATGTTTAATTAACGAACTGTGAACACTTACAACAATACAAAACAACAAACGTGAAAACCGAGACAGTCCTATTGGTGCAGAACACAAACACAGAGACAGGAAACAACAACCCACAATCCCCAACACAAAACAAGCCACCTATTATGATTCTCAATCAGGGACAACGATTGACAGCTGCCTCTGATTGAGAACCATATTAGGCTGAACACAGAAACAGACAAACTAGACACACAACATAGAATGCCCCCCCAACTCACGCCCTGCCATACTAAACAAATACAAAAACAAGGGAAAACAGGTCAGGAACGTGAAAGAAACCCCCCCTCAAGGTCGGAACTCCGGGCGCACCCCTAAATCAAGGGGAGGGTCTGGGTGGGCATCTGTCCGCGGTGGCGGCTCCGGCGCAGAACGAGGACACCACTCCACCATTGTCTTTGTCCCCTCCTTAGGTCCTTTGAGTGGCGACCCTCGCCCGGTCTAGGAACCTTCCCAAAGGTCCCTCCTAAAATAGAGGAGAAACTCAGGACAGAGAGGTAGCTCAGGACAGAGAGGTAGCTCAGGACAGAGAGGTAGCTCAGGACAGAGAGGTAGTCAGGACAGAGAGGTAGTCAGGACAGAGAGGAGCTCAGGACAGAGGCGCAACTCCGGATGAAGGGCAGCTCCGGACAGAGAGGCAGCTCTGGACTGAAGGGCAGCTCCGGACTAATGGCAGCTCCGGGCTGAGGGCAGCTCCGGCTGAGGGGCAGCTATGACTGGAGGGCAGCTCATGACTGGAGGGCAGCTCATGACTGGAGGGCGGCTCATGACTGGAGGGCGGCTCATGACTGGAGGGCGGTCATGACTGGAAGGCGGCTCATGACTGGAAGGCGGCTCATGACTGAAGGGCGGCTCATGACTGGAAGGCGGCTCATGACTGGCTGGCGGCTTCCTGACTGGCTGGCGGCTCCTGACTGGCTGGCGGCTCTGGCGGCTCCGAACTGGCTGGCGGCTCTGGCGGCTCTGACTGGCGCGGCTCTGGCGGCTCCTGACTGGCTGCGGCTCTGGCGGCTCCTGACTGGCTGGCGGCTCTGGCGGCTCCTGACTGGCTGGCGGCTCTGGCGGCTCCTGACTGGCTGGGCGGCTCTGGCGGCTCTGACTGGCTGGCGGCTCTGGCGGCTCGTGCTGCGGTGCCAGGCTCTCTGCGCGGCTCTGGCTCCTGACTGGCTGGCGGCTCTGGCGGCTCCTGACTGCGGAGCCTAGCGGCTCCTGACTGACGGACGCTCTAGCGGCTCCTGACTGACTGGCGGCTCTGACGGCTCGGGAACAGACGGGCGGCTCTGACGGCGGGACAGACGGGCGGCTCTGACGGCTCGGGACAGACGGGCGGCTCTGACGGCTCGGGACAGACGGGCGGCTCTGACGGCCGGGACAGGAGGCGGCTCAGACGGCTCGGGACAGACGGGCGGCTCAGATGCGCTGGGCCGAAGGATGGCTCAGATGGCGCTGGGCAGACGGATGGCTCAGATGGCGCTGGGCAGACGGATGGCTCAGATGACGCTGGGCAGACGGATGGCTAGATGGCGCTGGTCAGACGAGGGCTCAGATGGCGCTGGGCAGACGGATGGCTCAGATGGCGTGGGCAGACGGATGGCTCAGATGGCGCTGGGCAGACGACCGACTCTGACCTGCTGAGGCGCACAGTAGGCCTGGTGCGTGGTGCCGGAACTGGTGGTACCGGACTGGAGACACGCACCTCAAGGCTAGTGCGGGGAGCAGGAACAGGGCACACTGGAATCTCGAGGCGCACTATTGGCCTAGTGCGTGGTACCGGAACTGGTGGTACGGGCTGAGGGCACGCACCTCCGGGCGAGTGCGGGGAGAAGGAACAGTGCGTACAGGACTCTGGAGACGCACAGGAGGCTTGGTGCGTGGTGCGGAACTGGTGGTACTGGACAGACCGGACCGTGAAGGGCACTGGAGGTCTTGAGAGCAGGGCTGGCACCATCCGCCCTGGCTGGATCTTCACCCTAGCCCGGCAGATGTGGGGAGCTGAGATGTTGCGCACCGGGCTAAGCACACGCACCGGGGACACCGTGCGCTCCACCGCATAACACGGTGCCTGCCCGGTACGACGCCCTCTCTCTCCACTGGAAGCACGGCTGGGAGAGCTGTAGCGCCGAGCTGGCAGAGGACGTGCAGGGCTAGGGAGGCGCACAGGAGGCCTGGTGCGTGCGTGAGGCTGGCACAGTCTTAACAGACGGCTAGCACGCACCTCAGGACGTATGGAGAGCTGTTCCCGGTGACATCAATCACCGACACGTTCAGTCGGGCGGGATGTCGTGCCCATGCACCAAACAGCACCTCCCTCATAAATCTCTCCTCCCAATTCCCCATTAACTCCTTCACTGTCTCTGCGTCGCTCACCTCCAATTCCGCCCTGACCAGCTCCTACGGTAAGCAGGGGAGTTGGCTCAGGTCTGACTCTGACTCTGCCACCACTCCCCGTGTGCCCCCCCCCCCCAAGAAATTTTTGGGGGCTGCCTCGCGGGCCTCCAGCCGCTCTGCGTGCTAGCGCCTCATAATAGCGCCTCTCCGCCTTCGCTGCCTCCAGCTCTTCTTTGGGCGGCGATATTCCCCTGGCTCTGCCCAGGGTCCTTTACCGTCTAATTCATCCTCCATGTCATTCCTCCAAATAGTGCAGCCTCTCCTGCTGCTGCAGCCTCTAATAAAGCTATAAAAACAAAGAGAGTTGCACACTCTATATATATAAACTCCCAGTAATTATTGGGTGAAACACCATTGTCGGCATCACTGTGTCTCTTCAGGGTAAAGTCATGAATTCTTGAACCAGGTTTATGTAGACATACAGTCAATTAGTGCAACCAATGACAATCATGAGGGGTGTGTCACATAATTATGAGGTTAATTAGAGTGAATTGAGTGAAACTGTTTAAAGACAATAGTTACAGCATATTAAATATATTAGCCTATTGTATCATTAAAAATTAGCATAAGATTAGCATCAACATAAATGATTGTTTAATTTAATTTCACATATATTTAATGTTTCAATTTCATTAAATGTTGATAAAATGTAATATCTTGGTTCATCCATAATGCATAGTAAGCATCATCAACAGGGTGAACATATTGGTTCTACGCTGATAAGCTGTAGAAAGAATATACTCATTTATAAGACCTCTTTATAAAAATAATGTTCATGAAAAAGGGCCTGAGACCAAAGTCAATATTGACCACTAGGGGTCAATGTTTTTCAATAGGAAATCCAGTAGCCTCCCTCTGTAGTCGTAGGATCTCCATGTACCTCCTCTCCTTGGTAGAGCAAATGCTCAATACTGTGTATTGAGGGAGGAGAGCGGGATCAACCTGTGTGCTTCAAACAAAGTGAGCATGCCTATTGGATAGTCAGTGTTCTTACAACCTGATTGAGCTGCCGGTGTTCAGCTCTTGTCTTCACAACAGCCTCAAATCATCAGGGAAAGGACTCTACAAGGTGTCGAAAGCATTCTACAGGGAAGCTGGTCCGTGTTGACGCCAATGCTTCCCACAGTTGTGTCAAGTTGGCTGGATGTGTTTGGGTGGTGGACCATTCTTCATACACACTGGAAACTGTTAAATGTGGAAAAACCCAGTGGTGTTGTAGTTCTTGAAACCAGTGCGCCTGGAACCTAATACGACACCTCGTTCAAAGAGACTTACATTTTTGTCTTGCCCAATCACCATCTAAATAGCACACATACACAATCCATGTCTCAATTGACTCAAAGCTTAATAATCCTCCTTTAACCTGTCTCCTCCCCTTCATCTACTCTGATTGAAGTGGATTTAACAAGTGACATCAATAAGGGATCATAGCTTTAACCGGGATGATGGCGCCGGAGGGGATGGCCGCCGTTTTACAGGCTCCTAACCAACTGTGTTATTTGTGTGTTTTCTCGCATTGTTTGTAACTTATTTTGTACATAATGTTGCTGCTACCGTCTCTTATGACCAAAAAGAGCTTCTTGATATCAGAACAGCGATTACTCACTTTGAATTGGACAAAGACTTTTTCTTTAATGAGTCCGGAGCGAAGGATATACTGCTTTTTCAAGACCAGGCCCAAATCCCTGTCATTCACGTGAAGAAAATATGGAAATACAGGGGGCAGAGATCGGGGTTCCTTGTGAGAATTCATCGCAGAGTGGGTAACCCGGCCTCTACCATACGTTCTATTGGCCAATGTACAATCACTGGAGAATAAACTGGATGAGCTCCGTTCAAGACTATCCCACCAACAGGACATTAAAACTGTACTGTCTTATGTTTCATAGAGTCGTGTCTGAACAACGACATGATAATGTACAGTAGGCTGGTTTTTCCATACATCGACAAGACAGAACAGTTGCCTACGGCAAGACAAGGGATGGCGGTCTGTGTCAATTTGTCAATAACAGCTGGTGCGCAAAATCATATATTAGGGAAGTCTCAAGGTTTTGCTCTACTGAAGTAGATTATCTCAAGCTGTAGACCACACTATTTACCAAGAGAGTTTCCATCTATATTTTTCATAGCTGTCCATTTACCACCACATTCCGATGCTGGAACTAAGAATGCACTCAACGAGCTGTATAAAGTCATAAGCAAACAAGAAAATGCTCATCCAGAGGCGGGGCTTCAAGAGGCCAGTGACTTTAATGCAGGGAAACTTCAATCTGTTTTACCTAATTTCCACCAGCATGTTACATGTGCAACCAGAGGGGAAAACACTCTAGACCACCTTTACACCACACACAGAGATATGTACAAAGCTCTCCCTCACCCGCCATTTTGCAAATCTGACCACAATTCTATCCTCCTGATTCCTGCTTACAAGCAAAAACTAAAGCAGGAAGTACAAGTGACTCACTCAATACGGAAGTGGTCAGATGACGCAGATGCTAAGCTATATGCCTATTTTCGATATGCCCTCAAATACAGGACTAGATTGAATCTTACTACATCAGGGCTTGCAAACTATTACGGACTACAAAGGGAAGCCTACCCGGATGACCTAAATGACTTCTATGCGCGCCTCGAGGCAAGAAACACTGAAGCATACATGAGAGTACCAGCTGTTCCGGACGATTGTGTGATCACGCTCGCCGTAGCCGATGTGAGTAAGACCTTAAAACAGATTAACATTCACAAGGCAGCAGGGCCAGACGGATTACCAGGATGTGTACTCCGAGCATACGCTGACCAACTGGCAAGTGTCTTCACTAACATTTTCAACCTGTCCCTGGCCGAGTCTGTAATACCTCCATGTTTCAAGCAGACCCTCGTATTCCCTGGGCCCAATAACACCAAGGTAACCTGCCTAAATGACTACTGACCCATAGTACTCATGTCTGTAGCCAGGCTGGTCATAGCTCACATCAACACCATCATCCCAGAAACACTAGATCCACTCCAATTTGCATACCGCCCCAACAGATCCACAGATGATGCAATCTCTATTCCAATCAACAATGCCCTTTCCCACTTGGACAAGAGGAACACCTACGTGAGAATGCTGTTCATTGACTACAGCTCAGAGTTCAACATCATAGTTCCCTCAAATCTCATCAATAAGCTAAGGACCCTGGGTCTAAACACCTCCCTCTGCAACTGGATCCTGGACTTTCTGACGGGCCACACCCCAGGTAGTAAAGGTTGGCAACAACACATCTGCCTCTCTGATACTCAACACGGGGGTCCCTCAGGGGTGCTTGCTTAGTCCGCTCCTGTACTCCCTGTTCACCCATGACCGCGTGGCCAAGCACAACTCCAACACAATCATTAGCTTTGCAGACGACACACCAACAAAAATGAGACAGCCTATAGGGAGGAGGTCAGAAATCTGGCAGGGTGGTTCCAGGACAACAACCTTATGGATAGTGGATTATGGAAGGCCTTGGGTAGGTCGAAGAGGGTTTTGTCTAGAAGGGATACCGCTTTTGTCAATGTGTTTTTCCTGGCTTATGTAGCAGGTTAGGATAATTAACGTAGCAGGTTAGTTTAATTCAATTAAGGTAAGGGTTAAGGTTAACTAAAATTAAAAATGTAATTTACTTTTTACTTCAATTTGACAAAAGCTGTAACCCATCTAGACATGACGGTCGAAGAGGGCGTCCGTGTCCACCTTGCTGCCCAGGCCCTACAGGTTGATGTCTCCCTCTTGTGACTCCCAGCCCACAATGCTCTTCTTGGCAGATAGAAGCGAAGTAAGGAAAGAGGAAGTGGGTGCAGGAGAGATTTAGGAGTGTTTGATAATCCGTCAGCTACAATTACAGTTACTTTGTTTCTGACAGAGTCTGTTTTTTGTGTTGAAAAATAATACGGGAACCGTGTATCTTTTACTGTACTCAAATTTAACTAGACAAGTTGTATGGAATTTGGTTCATGATTTAGTAAAATTGTAAAAAAATCCCACACACGTTCAGCCAAACCTGGGAGATAGGAGACAGGGAGATGGTTATATTGCAGAATGTCCCCACTTACATAAACTGCAATGAATATTATTATCCCACAATGAAAAACATCTTGTGTATAAGTGTTTCACTTCTGGCAGTAATGACATTTATAGGCCATATAAAGCTGTTGAGTCAGTGGCTGACCCACACAATGTGTTAAGAATCAGTCAGTGGGCAGCTGGGCTCCATTTCATTTGAAACTGGTGAAACATGACTAAGGCCACCTCTGCAATGTTTCAAGTGACTGAAACTAATTGTTCTGGAGTAGAAGGTTCATTAGAAAATGACTGTGTTCTTAGAACTTATATTTGAATACAGTGTTTTCACAACTGATGTTGACACCCAGCACATAGACTATTCAACATCCTGTTAAATAAATACTGTAGTATTCTTTAAAAATAATTTCTCAAACAGTTATTAGGAAGTACGTCACTGATGAAATGTGAGATGAGTCACATGAATTTCAGTACATTACAGTCTTCCACACAACAACAACTAGTTATGAATCAGACATAAAGGAATAAGCACAAGTCATTATATTTTATGGGATGTGCTATATAACTGTGTAGAAAAGTGTACAGTTAATTCCTGATTTGTGTAACTTCATAGTCTGTATTTAAACTTCTGTGAAAAAGTTTTAGCATATTTCTGACACTGAATGTTATCAGATATTCAATCAAAAGCTGATATTAGATAAATGGAACCTGAGTGAAGAAATAAAACAACAATGACATACTTATTTCATTTATTTCATAAACAAAGTTATGCAACACCCAATGTCCCTGTGTAAAAAAGTAATTTCCTCCTTTATACTCAATAACTGGTTGTGTCTCCTTCAGCTGAAATGACTCCAACCAAACACTTCCTGTAGTTGTTGATCAGTCTCTCACATTGCTGTGGAGGAATTTTGGCCCACTCTCCCATGCAGAACTGCTTTAACTCAGCGACATTTGTGGGTTTTCAATCATGAACTGCACATTTCAAGTCCTGTCACAATATCTCATTTGGGATTAGGTCTGGACATTGACTAGGCCATTCAAAACCTTTAAATGTGTTGCTTTTTATCAATTTTCATGTAGACTTGATTGTGTGTTTTGGAATGGTGACACAACCAGTTATTGAGTGTAAGGGGGAAATTACTTTTTCACACGGGGGAATTGGTTGTTGCATAACTTTGTTAATTAAATAAATTAATAACTATAAAAAAGTGTGTTATTTGGTAACTCAAGTTCCCTTTATCTAATAGGTTTTGGTTGAAGATCTGATAACATTCAGTTAAAAAAAAGCAAAAATAGTGAAAATCAGAAAGGGGTAAAAACTGTTTCATATCACTGTACAGTATGTGAAGCCGACGTCAGTGTGCAGCTAACAGTATAGCTTCCACCACTGTCCCTGTCACCATACCGGGCTCAAACTAGTGGTCCTCTGCTCACAAACACATGTCACCTCACTCCTTGACAACATACCTACCAATTGAAAAATCACCTGTACATAGAAATAAGTTCATATTATTATTATTGGGAGAGACTGTACCAATGATGTGTATAAACCCTGGATCGCTGATGCTATGTAACGGCCAATGAGAGACTTTAAATCCACCGGTCTCTATATATGGTACTCCCCAGAAGAAGCAGTCCTCCATAAGAATTAATGGAATTCTATAGTATTTCAATAAAATGTTTCAAGGACGAAATTACATGTATTTAAGTATTTTGTTGTAGATGGGGCAGTAAAGTTAGTACTCTATAAAGAAAATACTTTAATATCTTTACATGTTTATTTTTTATTTGTTATGTTCAGGTCATATAAAAAGCATGAGCTGGAGCACACCCAGAGAAAATGACTTACTGTAGAGGTGCTGACTTGTAACGGCTTTCTTCCTGGGATGAAGGAGAGGACCAAAATGCAGCGCAGTTAGTGTTCAACATGTTTAATTTAACGAACTGTGAACACTTACAACAATACAAAACAACAAACGTGAAAACCGAGACAGTCCTATCTGGTGCAGAACACAAACACAGAGACAGGAAACAACCACCCACAATCCCCAACACAAAACAAGCCACCTATATATGATTCTCAATCAGGGACAACGATTGACAGCTGCCTCTGATTGAGAACCATATTAGGCTGAACACAGAAACAGACAAACTAGACACACAACATAGAATGCCCACCCCAACTCACGCCCTGACCATACTAAACAAATACAAAAACAAGGGAAAACAGGTCAGGAACGTGACAGAACCCCCCCCTCAAGGTGCGAACTCCGGGCGCACCCCTAAAACTCAAGGGGAGGGTCTGGGTGGGCATCTGTCCGCGGTGGCGGCTCCGGCGCAGAACGAGGACACCACTCCACCATTGTCTTTGTCCCCCTCCTTAGCGTCCTTTGAGTGGCGACCCTCGCCCCCGGTCTAGGAACCTTCCCAAAGGTCCCTCCTAAATAGAGGAGATAACTCAGGACAGAGAGGTAGCTCAGGACAGAGAGGTAGCTCAGGACAGAGAGGTAGCTCAGGACAGAGAGGTAGCTCAGGACAGAGAGGTAGCTCAGGACAGAGAGGTAGCTCAGGACAGAGAGGTAGCTCAGGACAGAGGCGCAACTCCGGACTGAAGGGCAGCTCCGGACAGAGAGGCAGCTCTGGACTGAAGGGCAGCTCCGGACTAATGGCAGCTCCGGGCTGAGGGGCAGCTCCGGGCTGAGGGGCAGCTCATGACTGGAGGGCAGCTCATGACTGGAGGGCAGCTCATGACTGGAGGGCGGCTCATGACTGGAGGGCGGCTCATGACTGGAAGGCGGCTCATGACTGGAAGGCGGCTCATGACTGGAAGGCGGCTCATGACTGAAGGGCGGCTCATGACTGGAAGGCGGCTCATGACTGGCTGGCGGCTCCTGACTGGCTGGCGGCTCCTGACTGGCTGGCGGCTCTGGCGGCTCCTGACTGGCTGGCGGCTCTGGCGGCTCCTGACTGGCTGGCGGCTCTGGCGGCTCCTGACTGGCTGGCGGCTCTGGCGGCTCCTGACTGGCTGGCGGCTCTGGCGGCTCCTGACTGGCTGGCGGCTCTGGCGGCTCCTGACTGGCTGGCGGCTCTGGCGGCTCCTGACTGGCTGGCGGCTCTAGCGGCTCCTGACTGGCTGGCGGCTCTGGCGGCTCCTGACTGGCTGGCGGCTCTGGCGGCTCCTGACTGACGGACGGCTCTAGCGGCTCCTGACTGACGGACGGCTCTAGCGGCTCCTCACTGACTGGCGGCTCTGACGGCTCGGGACAGACGGGCGGCTCTGACGGCTCGGGACAGACGGGCGGCTCTGACGGCTCGGGACAGACGGGCGGCTCTGACGGCTCGGGACAGACGGGCGGCTCTGACGGCTCGGGACAGACGGGCGGCTCAGACGGCTCGGGACAGACGGGCGGCTCAGATGGCGCTGGGCCGACGGATGGCTCAGATGGCGCTGGGCAGACGGATGGCTCAGATGGCGCTGGGCAGACGGATGGCTCAGATGACGCTGGGCAGACGGATGGCTCAGATGGCGCTGGTCAGACGGATGGCTCAGATGGCGCTGGGCAGACGGATGGCTCAGATGGCGCTGGGCAGACGGATGGCTCAGATGGCGCTGGGCAGACGACCGACTCTGACCTGCTGAGGCGCACAGTAGGCCTGGTGCGTGGTGCCGGAACTGGTGGTACCGGACTGGAGACACGCACCTCAAGGCTAGTGCGGGGAGCAGGAACAGGGCACACTGGAATCTCGAGGCGCACTATTGGCCTAGTGCGTGGTACCGGAACTGGTGGTACCGGGCTGAGGGCACGCACCTCAGGGCGAGTGCGGGGAGAAGGAACAGTGCGTACAGGACTCTGGAGACGCACAGGAGGCTTGGTGCGTGGTGCCGGAACTGGTGGTACTGGACAGACCGGACCGTGAAGGCGCACTGGAGGTCTTGAGAGCAGGGCTGGCACCATCCGCCCTGGCTGGATCTTCACCCTAGCCCGGCAGATGTGGGGAGCTGAGATGTTGCGCACCGGGCTAAGCACACGCACCGGGGACACCGTGCGCTCCACCGCATAACACGGTGCCTGCCCGGTACGACGCCCTCTCTCTCCACTGGAAGCACGGCTGGGAGAGCTGTAGCGCCGAGCTGGCAGAGGACGTGCAGGGCTAGGGAGGCGCACAGGAGGCCTGGTGCGTGAGGCTGGCACAGTCTTAACCAGACGGCTAGCACGCACCTCAGGACGAGTATGGAGAGCTGTTCCCGGTGACATCAACTCCCCGACATGTTCAGTCGGGCGGATGTCGTGCCTCATGCACCAAACCAGCACCTCCCTCATAACTCTCTCCTCCAATTTCCCCATTAACTCCTTCACTGTCTCTGCGTCGCTCACCTCCAATTCCGCCCTGACCAGCTCCTTACGGTAAGCAGGGGGAGTTGGCTCAGGTCTGACTCCTGACTCTGCCACACTCCCCGTGTGCCCCCCCCCCCAAGACATTTTTGGGGCTGCCTCTCGGGCCTCCAGCCGCTCTGCCGTGCTAGCGCCTCATAATAGCGCCTCTCCGCCTTCGCTGCCTCCAGCTCTTCTTTGGGGCGGCGATATTCCCCTGGCTCTGCCCAGGGTCCTTTACCGTCTAATTCATCCTCCCATGTCCATTCCTCCAAATAGTGCAGCCTCTCCTGCTGCTGCAGCCTCTCCTGCTGCTGCTGCTTGGTCCGGGTTAGGTGGGTGGTTCTGTAACGGCTTTCTTCCTGGGATGAAGGAGAGGACCAAAATGCAGCGCAGTTAGTGTTCAACATGTTTAATTTAACGAACTGTGAACACTTACAACAATACAAAACAACAAACGTGAAAACCGAGACAGTCCTATCTGGTGCAGAACACAAACACAGAGACAGGAAACAACCACCCACAATCCCCAACACAAAACAAGCCACCTATATATGATTCTCAATCAGGGACAACGATTGACAGCTGCCTCTGATTGAGAACCATATTAGGCTGAACACAGAAACAGACAAACTAGACACACAACATAGAATGCCCACCCCAACTCACGCCCTGACCATACTAAACAAATACAAAAACAAGGGAAAACAGGTCAGGAACGTGACAGAACCCCCCCCTCAAGGTGCGAACTCCGGGCGCACCCCTAAAACTCAAGGGGAGGGTCTGGGTGGGCATCTGTCCGCGGTGGCGGCTCCGGCGCAGAACGAGGACACCACTCCACCATTGTCTTTGTCCCCCTCCTTAGCGTCCTTTGAGTGGCGACCCTCGCCCCCGGTCTAGGAACCTTCCCAAAGGTCCCTCCTAAATAGAGGAGATAACTCAGGACAGAGAGGTAGCTCAGGACAGAGAGGTAGCTCAGGACAGAGAGGTAGCTCAGGACAGAGAGGTAGCTCAGGACAGAGAGGTAGCTCAGGACAGAGAGGTAGCTCAGGACAGAGGCGCAACTCCGGACTGAAGGGCAGCTCCGGACAGAGAGGCAGCTCTGGACTGAAGGGCAGCTCCGGACTAATGGCAGCTCCGGGCTGAGGGGCAGCTCCGGGCTGAGGGGCAGCTCATGACTGGAGGGCAGCTCATGACTGGAGGGCAGCTCATGACTGGAGGGCGGCTCATGACTGGAGGGCGGCTCATGACTGGAGGGCGGCTCATGACTGGAAGGCGGCTCATGACTGGAAGGCGGCTCATGACTGAAGGGCGGCTCATGACTGGAAGGCGGCTCATGACTGGCTGGCGGCTCCTGACTGGCTGGCGGCTCCTGACTGGCTGGCGGCTCTGGCGGCTCCTGACTGGCTGGCGGCTCTGGCGGCTCCTGACTGGCTGGCGGCTCTGGCGGCTCCTGACTGGCTGGCGGCTCTGGCGGCTCCTGACTGGCTGGCGGCTCTGGCGGCTCCTGACTGGCTGGCGGCTCTGGCGGCTCCTGACTGGCTGGCGGCTCTGGCGGCTCCTGACTGGCTGGCGGCTCTGGCGGCTCCTGACTGGCTGGCGGCTCTAGCGGCTCCTGACTGGCTGGCGGCTCTGGCGGCTCCTGACTGGCTGGCGGCTCTGGCGGCTCCTGACTGACGGACGGCTCTAGCGGCTCCTGACTGACGGACGGCTCTAGCGGCTCCTGACTGACTGGCGGCTCTGACGGCTCGGGACAGACGGGCGGCTCTGACGGCTCGGGACAGACGGGCGGCTCTGACGGCTCGGGACAGACGGGCGGCTCTGACGGCTCGGGACAGACGGGCGGCTCTGACGGCTCGGGACAGACGGGCGGCTCAGACGGCTCGGGACAGACGGGCGGCTCAGATGGCGCTGGGCCGACGGATGGCTCAGATGGCGCTGGGCAGACGGATGGCTCAGATGGCGCTGGGCAGACGGATGGCTCAGATGACGCTGGGCAGACGGATGGCTCAGATGGCGCTGGTCAGACGGATGGCTCAGATGGCGCTGGGCAGACGGATGGCTCAGATGGCGCTGGGCAGACGGATGGCTCAGATGGCGCTGGGCAGACGACCGACTCTGACCTGCTGAGGCGCACAGTAGGCCTGGTGCGTGGTGCCGGAACTGGTGGTACCGGACTGGAGACACGCACCTCAAGGCTAGTGCGGGGAGCAGGAACAGGGCACACTGGAATCTCGAGGCGCACTATTGGCCTAGTGCGTGGTACCGGAACTGGTGGTACCGGGCTGAGGGCACGCACCTCAGGGCGAGTGCGGGGAGAAGGAACAGTGCGTACAGGACTCTGGAGACGCACAGGAGGCTTGGTGCGTGGTGCCGGAACTGGTGGTACTGGACAGACCGGACCGTGAAGGCGCACTGGAGGTCTTGAGAGCAGGGCTGGCACCATCCGCCCTGGCTGGATCTTCACCCTAGCCCGGCAGATGTGGGGAGCTGAGATGTTGCGCACCGGGCTAAGCACACGCACCGGGGACACCGTGCGCTCCACCGCATAACACGGTGCCTGCCCGGTACGACGCCCTCTCTCTCCACTGGAAGCACGGCTGGGAGAGCTGTAGCGCCGAGCTGGCAGAGGACGTGCAGGGCTAGGGAGGCGCACAGGAGGCCTGGTGCGTGAGGCTGGCACAGTCTTAACCAGACGGCTAGCACGCACCTCAGGACGAGTATGGAGAGCTGTTCCCGGTGACATCAACTCACCGACACGTTCAGTCGGGCGGATGTCGTGCCTCATGCACCAAACCAGCACCTCCCTCATAACTCTCTCCTCCAATTTCCCCATTAACTCCTTCACTGTCTCTGCGTCGCTCACCTCCAATTCCGCCCTGACCAGCTCCTTACGGTAAGCAGGGGGAGTTGGCTCAGGTCTGACTCCTGACTCTGCCACACTCCCCGTGTGCCCCCCCCCCCCAAGAAATTTTTGGGGCTGCCTCTCGGGCCTCCAGCCGCTCTGCCGTGCTAGCGCCTCATAATAGCGCCTCTCCGCCTTCGCTGCCTCCAGCTCTTCTTTGGGGCGGCGATATTCCCCTGGCTCTGCCCAGGGTCCTTTACCGTCTAATTCATCCTCCCATGTCCATTCCTCCAAATAGTGCAGCCTCTCCTGCTGCTGCAGCCTCTATAAAAGCTATAAAAACAAAGAGAGTTGCACACTCTATATATATAAACTCCCAGTAATTTATTGGGTAAAACACCAATGTTTCGGCATCACTGTGTCTTCTTCAGGGTAAAGTCATGAATTCTTGAACCAGGTTATGTAGACATACAGTGCAATTAGTGCAACCAATGACAATCATGAGGGGTGTGTCATAATTATGAGGTTAATTAGAGTGAATTGAGTGAAACTGTTAAAAGACAATAGTTTACAGCATATTAAATATATTAGCCTATTGTTATCATTAAAATTAGCATAAGATTAGCATCAACATAAATGATTGTTTAATTTAATTTCACATATATTTAATTGTTTCCAATTTCATTAAATGTTGATAAAATGTAATATCTTGGTTCATCCATAATGCATAGTAAGCATCATCAACAGGGTGAACATATTGGTTCTACGCTGATAAGCTGTAGAAAGAATATACTCATTTATAAGACCTCTTTATAAAATAATTGTTCATAAAAAGGGCCTGAGACCAAAGTCAATATTCTGACCACTAGGGGTCAATGTTTTTCAATAGGAAATCCAGTAGGCCTCCCTCTGTAGTAGTAGGATCTCCATGTTACCTCCTCTCCTTGGTAGAGCAACATGCTCAATACCTGTGTATTTGAGGGAGGAGATGGGATCAACCTGTGTTGCTTCAACAAAGTGAGCTGCTATTGGATAGTCAGTGTTCTTACACCTGATTGAGCTGCGGTGTTCAGCTCTGCATTGTTTTAATTGTCTTTTCATTTGTCCTACGTTGGCTTTTCCACATGAACATGTGATGAGATAGATCACTACCTTTATCTTGCAAGAGATGATACCCCTAACAGGGATTTTTCGACCTGTATCTGGGTGTCTGAAGAAGGGTGTTTTTGTAGTGCTATTGCACTATGAGCATGATCCACATTTGTAGTTCCCATTTGGAATGGGTGTCAAGAGTGTCTGAGTGGGCTCAGGGGGCAGGTCAGATCTCAGATCTGTTAAAATAATTAAAACAATGCAGATCTGACCTGGTCAGATCTCACAAGCTATCCCCAATATTGCGCCCACACTTATAGACCACCAGTGGGGTTTCCTTGAAGAGGTGTGATTTTTTTTGGTCTGATTGCAGAATATGCCAGTGCCTTTTCAGGATTGCTTTCATTTTTTCTGAACACTTGGTGTACTTAGTGCAAAAGACTGTTGCGTTGTTTCACTTCTTTGGTTTAGTTTTTAGAAAAACCTCTTTTGGTTTTTGAGATATTTTCTTCATTGCAGGATCAATACTTTTTTAGCATTGCTGTCAAAATCTGACTGTTAGCAACAGATTCATTTAACCCTGAATAACTGGCTATATGGGAGACCATTCCTGAGGGGAAGGGGATGCATACTATCCCCACGTAGCAGGGTTTTGAGGTCTGTTGGCTTTGTGTACAGGTCTGTATGTAATGCATCATTCCCTTTGATGATCCATAAGTCCAGGGAGTTTAATTTTCTCTCATCAGTCTGCATGGTGAATTTGAGATATTCAGAGCTCTCGTTTAGCAGAGTTTGGAATTAATTTAGTTCCTGCTGACTTCCTTCCCAGAGCACAAAGACATCATCTATGTTTATATTCCATGAGAGGATTTTAGAAAGTAGGGGGTGTGTCTCTATGTTTTGTAAATGAGTGCTTCCTCAAATTGTTCCACATACAGGTTTGCATAGTTGGGGGCAAAGGGGAAGACCATGGCTACACAATTTGAAGGAAAAACTCTGACTCAATGATAAATTAGTTATTGGATAATACCAGTTCAGTGAGATGCAAGATGCGACCATTGGCTGGAACAAGGGTAGGGTCTCTCTGATGAAGGAAGTGTTGCAGTTTCACAAAATATAATTTAAAAGTATGGATTAAGGTGTCTGTAATGTAATATACTTGTCAAAAACTAATGTAGACATTAATAAATGCATTTCTATAGCTTTTACAATGGAGGAGGAGTAACAAGATGGCTGTGCAATGGCTTCCAATCAGCGGCCCCTGTCAATCATCTAGGTTTAATACATATCATTGGACTGAACCGAAAATATATCAGAACCTCCCTGATGTTGACTTTCATGTTGCAGGTGTTTTGGCCTGTTTTGGTCAACGAGGTTTGATCGCCACAATGCCAAATAAACTGGATGTACTGACTGGCTCCTGTATGCAAATCCCATGTTCATTTGACATTCCTCACCAAAAAAAGTATACATTTAACAGCACAATACATACCTCTGGAGTGTGGATGAAAGAAATCCCATACTTTGATCTGCATCCGGACAGTGTGATATTTAACAGTAGTGAGACGGTCAACAGATATCAAGGGAAGATAACTGGAAACATGTCCCAGAAGAACTGCACCACAGTCTTCTTCAATGTAACCACCAATTACACTAATAGATACTTCTTCAGGATTGAGAGTCAACCATTCCGTGCAACAGACATTGGAAAGTCTGTTAAAATAGTTGTCAGGGGTAAGAGACAATTCAACTTTTAACCAACAATTTTTTCCAGTTTATATTCCTTTCATCAAGGATAAGAGTAGAACAAGTGGACAGTTTAACTATTAGTGTAAAATATCTTCATCTACAATGTATTACAGATTTTCCTTCCAGTCCCATCCTTACTGTCTCAGGTGAGGTGAAGGAAGGGACCCCTGTCAGTTTGAACTGCTCTGCTGTCGCTCCCTGTCTCGAACACCCCCCTGAGCTGACATGGACTCTCCCAACACAGTTCACAACTGAGAACCAACTGCAAGAGAATCCAGACCAAACCAAATCAGTTCTCTCCACGGTGACCTTCACTCCGTCATACCTTCATCATGAGAAGAACATCACTTGTACTGCAGTCTACCCAGTAGGGACAAGCAACAAGACAGCTGAACATAACATGATGCTTAATGTTTCATGTAAGATTTAGTCACCGGTTCCTGAATAATAGATCATTCTATCATGTTTTCACTGATGATTGTAATAGTGGTTTTGATGAGACTATTCAATATACCATATCAGATACATTCTAAATGAACCCCTCTCCCTCAGTCTCTCCTAAGGACACCTCGGCCTCCATCAGTCCAGCTGATCCAGTGTTAGTGGGAAGCTGTGTTAATCTGACCTGCAGCAGTACAGCCAACCCTCCTGTGACAAACTTCACCTGGTTCCAGATCAGTGGAGATAAACCAATACAGGTAGCATCTGGACAGAGTTACACCCTCAATGTGACTGTTGGTGATGGAGGACTGTACTACTGTGAAGCAAGAAATAGTTATGACTGTGGGAAGTCAAAGGAAGTGCAGCTGGCTATTAAAGGTAGACGCATTGGCACATTCAAAATGGCACAACATTAGGGATATTATAGATATAGATAGATATACAGTAGAAGAGATATACTTGTTTTTGTGGAACAGACCAGATAAAGCATGCCTGCTAAATGTATCTAGGTATGATACATCTGTAGGATCTTAATTTGATCATAATTTTGTTTCAGAGAAGTTTATTGCATTGTGGGAAATGCAGATAAGCTTTGATTTACATAAATTCACCAAAAATCTGCACTAAAACGTGGTTATATTAACAGTATTGCACTTTTCATGTAGCCTTATTTTGTCCAGCTAATAGCCTCACCTCCAATGGAACAACATTACAGAGGAAACGTTCAAATCCTTTTGCTGCAGGATTATTTCGCTGCAACAATACTGGCTAAATTAAGACCTTACATCTGTACATCTACAGTATATGTGTAATTTGTAATGTTAGACAATGTGCAAAATGTTTCCTCTTTTAGGAACAGATGACCATAATATGTGTTTTATTTACAGGACAAGAAGAGCCTGTTAACACAAAGGTTTTTGAGATTGTAGGAAAAACCTTGGGGTTGCTTTTCCTTTTCAGCCTGGTCGTATTCTTTGCATGGTAAAAAGATATTCCCAGCCTCAATTTAAACATATTTATCATGCTGATTGTGCTTATGTATATGAACACCTAAATGATGTCAAAATACCTTTATTCTTGTCTTCCAGGAGGAGGAGAACATCTAGACTCCCCAGTGGGTTTGACATGACAGACCTTTCACAGGGACAGGTGGGAATGTTAGAATAAACTTTTAAAACTCATCTAGGAAGAATTGAATGAATACTGTGTTGTGTAACCAACTGTAACTATGAAGCCATTATTCTTCTGAAGTGTCGGTCCTGACAACTGTTGCTTTCTCTGTGTTCTCTCCACAGAACTCCCCGGCTGGGACAGTGTGCTCTAACCAGGCCACGGTCGGTAGAGGGAACCAGTAAACACCACTTAACAACCTAGATGGGCTTCATGCACAAGTCAATAAAAGAGGTGCATTTTATGTATTTTGCCAATGGGTTTTAAGTCTTTTTATGTACAGTATTGTCATTGTGTATTCGTTTTCTATTTATACT
The DNA here is from genome assembly GCF_016432855.1 of Salvelinus namaycush. Classification (NCBI taxonomy): domain Eukaryota; kingdom Metazoa; phylum Chordata; class Actinopteri; order Salmoniformes; family Salmonidae; genus Salvelinus; species Salvelinus namaycush. Next base: position 195,053 of record NW_024057964.1, on the reverse strand, counting down.
TTTGTTACATTTGTAATTGTGTGCTCTTTGATTATCTGCATATTTGTAGAATTTGCTGGGATGAAAAGTGTTACTGTAGTGGTGATACGATGATGTTGGCTACTCTTTATTTTAGACCATTTATTTTGAGTGTTGAGTTCACAGAGCATCTGTTTAATGGGTTCCAGTATAGAGGAACTGCTGAGTTCAACTAGCCTACTGAAGGCAGTTTAAGACCATATCAAGTCAATGATGACTGGGGAGAGAAGACACAGTTAGTTGGAGAGACAGTGGTCTGATACAAGACAGGAAGTTGGTACAGGAAGTCTACATGATGGCAGAATGGTGTTAACATCCACTAGTCACTGTTTCTCTGCATGTTTTGTGCAGTTAGCAGAATAACAATATTATATATTTTCAGTTTATATCTATTTAGAAGTTGTTGTGTCAGTTTTTATGTTGAGTGTTAAATCAAAAAAACAATTGAGGCTGATTTTAAGGTTGTTTTTTAATTGCACTGTAATAAAAACCTTTACATTCAATTTCCATGAAATCTTTTGGTCTTACTCGTCCAACATTTTAGATATCTCATTAAAATTGATTAAATTGAGATTTTGTGTCACGAGCGTACACACAATTCACCATAATGTGGAATTATTTCTTTAGACATGTAAAAAAAAATCATGAAAAGCTGAAATATCTCGTGTCAATTGGCGTTCAACCCCTTTTCTATGGCAAGCCTAAATAAGTTCAGGAGTAAAGATTTGCTTAACAAGTCACATAAGTTGCATGGAATCACTCTGTGTGCAGTACCAGTGTTTAAAATTATTTTTTCAATGACTACCTCATCTCTGTACCCCACACATACAATTGTCTGTAAGGTCCTTCAGTCAAGCTGCGAATTTCAAATAGATTAAACCACAAAGACTGGGAGCTTTTCCAATGACTCACAAAGAAGGGCACCTGTTGGTAGATGGGTAAAAAGATCATGGCGAAGCTATTATGTACAGTTTGGAGGGTTTTTCAATATACCCAATCACTACAAAGGTACAGGCGTCCTTCCTAAATCAGTCGCCGGAGAGGAAGGAAACCGCTCAGGGATTTCACCCACAGGAGGTTGGTGGCACCTTAATTGGGGAGAAAGGCTCGTGGTAATGGCTGGAGCAGAATAGGTGGAATGGTATCAAATACATCCAACACGTTTTCCATGTGTTTGATTCCATTCCATTTTCTCCGTTCCAGACATTATTATGAGTTGTCTTCCTCTCAGCAGCCTCCACTGATTTCACCATAACGCCAATGGTGACATTAAAACAGTTACAGAGTTTAACGGCTGTGATTGGAGAAAACTGAGGATGTATCAACAACATTTTACTTACTCCATAATGCAAATTTAAATGACATAGTGAAAAGAAGGAAACATGTACAGAATAAAAATATTCCAAAACATGCATTTTGTTTGCAATTAGGCACTAAAGTAAAACTGCAAACATTTGGCCAAGAAATTCACTCTATGTCCAACACAACATATCGTTGAGTACCACTCTTCATATTTTCAAGGATGGTGTTGGCTGCAATATGTTATGGGTATGCTTGTCATCAAGTGATTTAGGATAAAAAATAAATGGAATAGAGCTAAGCACAGGCAAAACTCTAGAGAAAAACCTGGTTCAGTCTGATTTTCAAAAGACATTGGGACACAAATTCACCTTTCAGAAGGACAATAACCTGTTAAGGCTAGGGGGTGCTGTTGTCACTATTTATGGAAATCGTGTAATTTTTGAAACGGCTTCCTACAAACTTCTTGATCGTACAATATGCATATTATTATTATTATTGGATAGAAAACAGTCTATAGTTTCTATAGCCGTTGAAATTTTGTCTCTAAGTGGAACAGAACTCATTCTACAGCAATTTCCCTGACATGGAGTCAGATTTCACACATTTTGGCCCCTGTTCTGGAGTCAGTTTTAAGGCCACTGTTATTCCTATGAGTATACGGACACTGCTTACGTCTTCCCCTGGATGCCTTTACGTGATGACGCTTTGAATGGTATCGATTGCCCAATCACAGCCACTATAAATGAAAAAATCCTGTAGGTAGGAACTCTTTTCTAGGTGCGTCATGCGCGCGGAGGATACCGACCTACTGTTTTTCCAAGCATTAGTGTAGCCAGTTATATTTCTCCGGTCATATTTTTACTCGTTATAGGAGTTAAAAACATCATAAGGTAGTTAATTTAAAGCGTTTTATAGCAATTTATATCCGTTTAGTGCGATTTTGGGACATTTATTTCTGAGCCACTGTGAATCTCTGGGCACCGTTCCAGTTCATGCCGAACGCAATGTGCATTTCTGCATGGCAAGAGGACAGCTTTCGACCAAAAGACGATTAGACCCAAGAAAGGATTCTTTGCCCAAGATTCTGATGGAAGAACAGCTCAAAGTAGGAACAATTTATTATGATAAATCGTGTTTCTGTCGAAAAATGTTAGTGGCTTAGGACGCCATCTTTTTTGACGTAGCTTCGCTTGGCGCAAACTGTATTGAAAAGTAAGGATAATTTAAAAAATGTAATTCCGCGATTGTATTAAGAATTAAATTGTCTATCAATCGCTGTCCACCCTATATTTTTTAGTCACGTTTATGAGTATTTATGTATACGACTAGATCACTGTCTAATATGGCGCACGACATTTTCTGACCAGCTCGGCTACTTTTCTCATTGTATAACCACGATTTTGGTGGCTAAATATCCACATTTTCGAACAAACTGTATATGTATGTTGTAATATGATGTTACAGGAGTGTCATCTGAAGAATTCTGAGAAGGTTAGTGAAAAAATTAATATCTTTTGGCGATGTTGACGTTATCGCTCTCTTTGGCTAGAATCAATGCTGGGGTAATGTTTGCACATGTGGTATGCTAATATAACGATTTATTGTGTTTTCGCTGTAAGACACTTAGAAAATCTGAAATATTGTCTGTATTCACAGGATCTGTGTCTTTCGATTAGTGTATGCTGTGTATTTTTACGAAATGTTTTATGATTAGTAATTAGGTAAGACACGTTGCTCTATCTATTTATTCTAGTCGATTTGTGACGGTGGGTGCAATTGTAAACTATGATATCTACCTGAAATATTCACATTTTTCTAACAAAACCTATCCTATACCATAAATATGTTATCAGACTGTCATCTGAGGAGGTTTTTTCTTGGTTAGTGGCTATCAATATCTTAGTTTAGCCGAATTGGTGATAGCTAGTGGTGTTGGTGGACAAAGAAAAAATGGTCTCTTTTGCTAAGGTGTTTACCTAATAGATTTACATATTGTGTCTTCCCTGTAAAACATTTTAAAAATCGGACATGTTGGCTGGATTCACACGATCTGTATCTTTCATTAGCTGTATTGGACTTGTTAATGTGTGAAAGTTAAATATTTTAAAAAAATATTTTTTTTGAATTTCGCGCCCTGGCTTTTCAGTGGGGGTGGGGGGGGGGTGCCGCTAGCGGCACCCCAGTCCTAGACAGGATAACCTAAAACAAAAAGCTAAATATATACCAGAGTTGCTTACTATGACAATATTGAATGTTCCTAATTGTCCAAGTTACAGTTTTGATCGGCTTGAAAATCTATGGCAAGACTTGAAAATGGCTGTCTAGCAATGATCAACAACCAATTTGAAAGAGCTTGATTAATATTTTTAATGAATAATGTGCAAATTCCTCTTATAGACTTAAAAAAAGCTTTATTTAACCAGGTAAGTCAGTTAAGAACAAATTCTTCTTTTCAATGACCTCCTATGAACAGTGGGTTAACTGCCTTGTTCAGAGATAGAACAACAGATTTTTACCTTGTCAGTTCAGGGATTCGATCTTTCAACACTTACAGTTACTAGTCCAATGCTCTAACCACTAGGCTACCTGACTTACCAAGATAGACTCACAGCTGTCATCGCTGCCAGAGGTGATTCTAACATGCATTGACTCAGGGGTGAGAATACTTATGTAAATGAGTTACTTTGTTATTATGGGTTATTGTGTGTAAATGGATTAGAAAACACATTTATTTCATCATTTTTTAAATTCAGGCATTAACACAACAAATGTGGAATAAGTCAAGGGGTATGAATACTTTCTGAAGGCGCTGAGTACACCAGACATTAGGAACACCTTCCTAATATTAAGTTTCACCCATATTTGTCTTCACAACAGCCTCAAATCATCAGGGAAAGGACTCTACAAGGTGTTGAAAGCATTCTACAGGGAAGCTGGTCCGTGTTGACGCCAATGCTTCCCACAGTTGTGTCAAGTTGACTGGATGTGTTTGGGTGGTGGACCATTCTTCATACACACTGGAAACTGTTAAATGTGAAAAAACCCAGTGGTGTTGTAGTTCTTGAAACCAGTGTGACTGGAACCTAATACCACACCTCGTTCAAAGAGACTTACATTTTTGTCTTGCCCAATCACCATCTAAATGGCACACATACACAATCCATGTCTCAATTGACTCAAAGCTTAATAATCCTCCTTTAACCTGTCTCCTCCCCTTCATCTACACTGATTGAAGTGGATTTAACAAGTGACATCAATAAGGGATCATAGCTTTAACCGGGATGATGGCACCGGAGGGGATGGCCTCCGTTTTCCAGGCTCCTAACCAACTGTGCTATTTTGTGTGTTTTTTCGCATTGTTTGTAACTTATTTTGTACATAATGTTGCTGCTACCGTCTCTTATGACCGAAAAGAGCTTCTTGATATCAGAACAGCGAATACTCACTTTGAACTAGACAAAGATTTTTTATTTAATGAGTCCGGAGCGAAGGATATACTGCTTTTTCAAGACCAGGCCCAAATCCCTGTCATTCACGTGAAGAAAATATGGAAATATAGGGGGCAGAGATCGGGGTTCTTTGTAAGAATTCATCGCAGAGTGGGTAACCCGGCCTCTACCATACGTTCTGTTGGCCAATGTACAATCACTGGAGAATAAACTGGATGAGCTCCGTTCAAGACTATTCCACCAACAGGACATTAAAACTGTACTGTCTTATGTTTCATAGAGTCGTGTCTGAACGACATGATAATGTACAGTAGGCTGGTTTTTGCTGGAACTAAGATTGCACTCAACGAGCTGTATAAAGTCAGAAGCAAACAAGAAAATGCTCATCCAGAGGCGGAGCTCCAAGAGGCCAGTGACTTTAATGCAAGGAAACTTAAATCTGTTTTACCTAATTTCCACCAGCATGTTACATGTGCAACCAGAGTGGCTAAAAACTCTAGACCACCTTTACACCACACACAGAGATGTGTACAAAGCTCTCCCTCACCCTCCATTTTGCAAATCTGACGACAATTCTATCCTCCTGATTCCTGCTTCCAAGCAAAAACTAAAGTAGGAAGTAGAAGTGACTCGCTCAATACGGAAGTGGTCAGATGACGCAGATGCTAAGCTATATGCCTATTTTCGCTATGCCCTCAAATACAGGATTAAGATTGAATCCTACTACATCAGGGCTTGTAAACTATTACGGACTACAAAGGGAAGCCTACCGGATGACCTAAATTACTTCTATGCATGCCTCGAGGCAATAAACACTGAAGCATGCATGAGAGCACTAGCTGTTCCGGACGATTGTGTGATCACGCTCGCCGTAGCCGATGTGAGTAAGACCTTAAAACAGATTAACATTCACAAGGCAGCAGGGCCAGACGGATTACCAGGATGTGTACTCCGAGCATACGCTGACCAACTGGCAAGTGTCTTCACTGACATTTTCAACCTGTCCCTGGCCGAGTCTGTAATACCTACATGTTTCAAGCAGACCCTCGTACTCCCTGTGCCCAATAACACCAAGGTAACCTGCCTAAATGACTACCGACCCATAGTACTCATGTCTGTAGCCAGGCTGGTCATAGCTCACATCAACACCATCATCCCAGAAACACTAGATCCACTCCAATTTGCATACTGCCTCAACAGATCCACAGATGATGCAATCTCTATTGCAATCAACAATGCCCTTTCCCACTTGGACAAGAGGAACACCTACGTGAGAATGCTGTTCCTTGACTACAGCTCAGAGTTCAACATCATAGTTCCCTCAAAGCTCATCAATAAGCTAAGGACCCTGGGTCTAAACACCTCCCTCTGCAACTGGATCCTGGACTTCCTGATGGGCCACACCCCAGGTGGTAAGGGTAGGCAACAACACATCTGCCTCTCTGATACTCAACACGGGGGTCCCTCAGGGGTGCGTGCTTAGTCCGCTCCTGTACTCCCTGTTCACCCATGACCGCGTGGCCAAGCACAACTCCAACACAATCATTAGCTTTGCAGACGACACACCAACAAAAATGAGACAGCCTATAGGAAGGAGGTCAGAAATCTGTCAGGGTGGTTCCAGGGTGGTTGTTGGTGGTTCCAGGACAATAACCTTTCACTCTAAGTGATCAAGACAAAGGAGATGATCGTGGACTACAGGAAAAGGAGGACCGAGCATGCCCCCATTCTCATTGATGGGGCTGCAGTGGGGCAGATTGAGAGCTTCAAGCTCCTTGGTGTCTACATCACCAACAAACTTTTATTGTCCAAACACACCAAGACAGTCGTGAAGAGGACATGACAGCACCTATACCACCTCAGGAGACTGAAAAGATTTGGCATGGGTCCTCAGATCCTCAAAAAGTTATACAGCTGCACAATCGAGAGCATCCTGACTGGTTGTAACACCGCCTGATATGGCAACTGCTCGGCCTCCGACCGCAAGGCCCTACAGGGGGTAGTGCTTACGGCCCAAGCTTCCAGCCATTAAGGACACCAGGGGGTGTAAGGAAGGCCCTAAATATTTTTTATTTTTAATATTTGTTTCATTTCTTTCCTTGATTTTTTGATTTTTTTCTCCCCAATTTCATGCTTTCCAATTGGTAGTTACAATCTTGTCTCATCGCTGAGCTGTGCATCCTTCGAAACACAACCCAACCAATGGCCAACAATGCCCGCTTAACCTGGAAGCCAGCCACACCAATGTGTCGAAGGAAACACCATACATCTGGCGACCGTGTGAGTGTGCATGCACCCAGCCCGCCACATAAATCGCTAGAGCGCGATGTGACAAGGACATCCCTGCCGGCTAAAACCCTTCTCTAACCCGGACGACGCTGGGCCAAATGCGCACCGCCCAATCGGCACTGCCCAAACGACCAGCTGCGACAGAGCCTGGACTTGAACCAGGATCTCTAGTAGCACAGCTAGCACTGTGATGCAGTGCCTTAGACCACTGTGCCGCTCAGGAGAACCCCAAAAGGCTTCTAAACAGCTTCTACCGCCATAAGACTGCTGAGTAGCTGATCAATTGGCTCGCCGGACTACTTGCATTGACCCCCCCACCCCCTTTTTTTATTCTGTTGTTTATTATCTATGCATGGTCACTTTACCCCGACCTACATGTACATATTACTTCTATTACCTCGACTAACCTGTATATAGCCACGTTATTTTTATTTAATTGTTGCTCTTTAATTTGTATACTTTTGTTTATTTAGTAAATATTTGTCTTAACTCGTATTTTTCTAGAAACAGCATTGTTGGTTAAGGGCTTGAAAGTAAGCATTTCACGGTAATGTCTACACCTGTTGTATTCAGCACATGTGAAAAAATAACATTTGATTTGATTAGATGTTAAGTATTTATAGTATTGCAGTACGTCGTGTGTACAGTCAGCTCCAAAAGTATTGGGACTGTGTCATTTATTTCACTTTTTCATCTCTGTACTCCATCACTTTGGATTTGAAATGATACAATGACATTGAGGTTAAAGTGCAGACTATCAACTTTCATTTCAGGATATTTTCATCCATATCGGGTGAACCGGTTAGATATTACAGCACCTTTTGTACATTGTCCCCCCATTTTAGGAGACCAAAATTATTGGGACAAATTCACTTATATGTGTATTAAAGTGCAAAAAGGTTTAGTATTTGGTCCAATATTCATAGCACGCAATGACTACATCAGGCTTGTGACTCTACTCTGTTTGTGTTTCAGATTATTTTGTGCCCAATGAATGGTAAATAATGTATTGTGTTATTTTGCAGTAACTTTTATTGTAATTAAGAATAGAATATATTTCTAAATTCATTATTGTGGATTCTACCATGATTATGGATGGTCCTGGATGAATTGTGAACAATTATGAGTGAGAAATATCATATCATACCCCCCCCAAAAAAATATGCTAACTTCCTCTGTCATTGCCAAGGTGAGAGGTTAGCATGTCCTGGGGGTGTGACATCTGTGCGTCTGTGAACAAAAGAGAAGAGAAGTCGTTGATAAAGTCAATCATGAATCAATCAGGTTTAATACAGTTGCAACAGGGAGACAACATCCAGCATAGAAGCAGAGAAAATGTCTAACTGGCCTCTTGGAGACAGACACTTTATATCCTAATCAGACCAACAAATGTTCTGTAAACACCAACCTCTTGGAGACAGTCCCTTTATATCCTAATCAGACCAACAAATGTTCTGTAAACACCAGCCTCTTGGAGACAGTCCCTTTATGTCATAATCAGACCAACAAATGTTCTGTAAACACCAGCCTCTTGGAGACAGTCCCTTTATATCCTAATCAGACCAACACATGTTCTGTGAACACCAGCCTCTTGGAGACAGATCCTTAATATCATAATCAGACCAAGAAATGTTCTGTAAACACCAGCCTCTTGGAGACAGATCCTTTATATCCTAATCAGACCAACACATGTTCTGTGAACACCAGCCTCTTGGAGACAGATCCTTAATATCATAATCAGACCAAGAAATGTTCTGTAAACACCAGCCTCTTGGAGACAGATCCTTTATATCCTAATCAGATCAACAAATGTTCTGTAAACACCAGCCTATTGGAGACAGACCCTTTATATCCTAATCAGACCAACAAATGTTCTGTAAACACCAGCCTCTTGGAGACAGACCCTTTATTTCCTAATCGCCAACATTTCGCAGCATGAGTTTGTAATGTAGAGTCCAAACGTCATAGATTTCTCTCTTATAACATCCCCTTCTTGTTCAATTCATTCCTCACCTTGTCCTCCAGAGCCTCCAGCTCTCCCTCCACCTGTTGGGGGAGGTCGGCTCCCACCTGCTGGGTAAAGTACACCCTCAGCTCCTGGGTCTCCTTCTCCCAGAAGGCCTTGGGCAGGTCGAAGAGTGTTTTGTCTAGAAGTGATACAGCTTTTATCCAAATTTAGTTTTCTAGCAAGTTTTTAAGTCCTTTTTTTGTCAGTCCCACCATATCCCCATCCCCACCATACTGCAGCATCAGTGTAGTGTAATGTCCAATAGTCAATGCTTTCTCTCTTCTCTCTCTGAATCATCTGGTCCCTCCGCCTCTCAATCCCTGATCCTGTCCTCCAGAGCCTTCAGCTCTCCCTCCACCTGTTGGGGGAGGTCGGCTCCCACCTGCTGGGTAAAAAACGGCCTCATCTCCTGGGTCTCCTTCTCCCAGAAGGCCTTGGGTAGGTCGAAGACGGTTTTGTCTGGAAGGGATACCGCTTTTGTCAACAGTTGGTTTTCCTGGCTTATGCAGCAGGTTAGGAAAATTAACTTAGCAAGTTAGTTTAATTAAATTAAGGTAAGGAAAAGGGTTAAGGTTAACTAAAATTAAAAATGTAATTTACTTTTTACTTCAATTTGACAAAAGCTGTAACCCATCTAGACATGACCGTCGAAGAGGGCGTCCGTGTCCACCTTGCTGCCCAGGCCCTACAGGTTGATGGCTCCCTCCTGTGGCTCCCAGCCCACAATGCTCCTCTTGGCAGATAGAAGCGAAGTAAGGAAAGAGGAAGTGGGTGCAGGAGAAATTTAGGAGTGTTTGATAATCCGTCAGCTACAATTACAGTTACTTTGTTCCTGACAAAGTCTGTTTTTTGTGTTGAAAAATAATATGGGAACCGTGTATCTTTTACTGTTCTCAAATTTAACTAGACAAGTTGTATGGAATTTGGTTCATGATTTAGTAAAATTGTAAAAAAATCACACACACGTTCAGTCAAACCTGGGAGATAGGAGAGAGGGAGATGGTTATATTGCAGAAAGTCCCCACTTACATAAACTGCAATGAATATTATTATCCCACAATGAAAAACATCTTGTGTATAAGTGTTTCACTTCTGGCAGTAATGACATTTATAGGCCATATAAAGCTGTTGAGTCAGTGGCTGACCCACACAATGTGTTAAGAATCAGTCAGTGGGCAGCTGGGCTCCATTTCATTTGAAACTGGTGAAACATGACTAAGGCCACCTCTGCAATGTTTCAAGTGACTGAAACTAATTGTTCTGGAGTAGAAGGTTCATTAGAAAATGACAACGTTCTAAACACTTAAATTAGCATACCATGTTTTCACAACTGATGTTGACACCCAGCACATAGACTATTCAACATCCTGTTAAATAAATACTGTAGTATGTAGTATTCTTTAAAAATAATTTCTCAAACACTTATTAGGAAGTACGTCACTGATGAGATGTGAGATATGCCACATGAATTTCACTACATTAGTTTGTCAGACCACACTATGGGTGTGACAGTCTCTCCTGTAGACGGTTTACATTACCGTCTAAGGCAAGTATCGACTTCTTCAATATATTTTCTGTTAATTTGAATGTTCAAAATCATTTAAAGGAAATTAATTATGGGTAATGAGATTCAATATGTTCTAAAGTACTGCTGTTTGTTCATGTATTATCTTCACAACTGAAGGACATAGTGTATTGATATGGAGATGGTTCAATGCAATGTGTTGTGTGAGTTAAGCTACTCTACCAGTAAGTGTATGTTTGTACTGTTTCAGGTGATCAGTAGTGTGTGAGTTCTCACATGGCTTGTCCTGAGAACATGTTTTTTCTCATTGTCCTCTTTATGTCAGGTGAGTCTTCCACACAACAACAACAACTAGTTATGAATCAGACATAAAGGAATAACCACAAGTCATTATATTTTATGGGATGTGCTATATTCATTCCATTTAATTGTGAAGAAAAGTGTACAGTTAATTCCTGATTAGTGCAGTTTAATAGTCTGGATTCAAACTCTGCTGTGAAAAAGTTTTTGCCCCCTTAACATTTTTTCTACTTTTGCATGTTTTTGATACTGAATGTTATCAGATATTCAATCAAAAGCTGATATTAGATACATGGAACCTGAGTGAACAAATAACACAACAATGACATACTTATTGAATTTATTTCATAAAGTTATGCAACACCCAATGCCCCTGTGTGAAACAGTAATTGCCTCCTTTATACTCAATAACTGGTTGTGTCTTCTTTAGCTGAAATGACTCCAACCAAACACTTCCTGTAGTTGTTGATCAGTCTCTCACGTTGCTATGGAGGAATTTTGGCCCACTCTCCCATGCAGAACTGCTTTAACTCAACGACATTTGTGGATTTTCAATCATGAACTGTCACAGTATCTCAATTGGGATTAGGTCTGGACTAGGCCATTACAAAACTTTAAATTTGTTGCTTTATTTCAATTTTCATGCTGACTTGATTGTGTGTTTTGGAATGGTGGCACAACCAGTTATTGAGTGTAAGGGAGCAATTTATTTTTCACACGGGGGAATTGGTTGATGCATAACTTTGTTAATGATAGAAATTAATAACTATACATTTGTTTTGTTTTTGGTAACTCAAGTTCCCTTTATCTATTAGGTTTTGGTTGCAGATCTGATAGCATTCAGTATATTAAAAAAAAGCAAAAATAGAGAACCGGAATGGACCTCTATACCACGTGGTGTCAAAGGAAGGCTAATATTAGATAAATGCAACCTGAATAAATTAATAATACAGCAATTACATACTTATTTCATTTATTTCATTAATGTTTTTGAGTGTTAGGGGGCAATTACTTTTTCACACAGGGGCATTGGGTGTTGCATAACTTTGTTAATTCAAAAATAAAATAAAAATACTTTGAGGTTATTTTTTAACTCAGGTTCCCTTGATCTAATATTAGGTTTTGGTTGAACCTCTGATAACATTCAGTATAAAAAAAATCTAAAATAGAGAAAATCAGAAAGGGGAAAATACTGTCTCATGTCACTGTACAGTATGTGAAACCGACATCAGTGTGTAGCTAACAGTATAGCTTCCACCACTGTCCCTGTCACCATACCGGGCTCAAACTAGTGTGTGTATTTGAGGTAGGAGATGGGACGGTTAGCTTCAACAAAGTGAGCTGCTATTGGATAGTCAGTGTTCTTACACCTGATTGAGCTGCGGTGTTCAGCTCTGCATTGTTTTAATTGTCTTTTCATTTGTCCTACGTTGGCTTTTCCACGTGAACATGTGATGAGATAGATCACTACCTTTATCTTGCAAGAGATGATACCCCTAACAGGGAATTTTCCACCTGTATGTGGGTGTCTGAAGAAGGATGTTTTTGTTGTGCTATTGCACTGTGAGCATGAGCCACATTTGTAGTTCCCATTTGGAATGGGTGTCAAGAGTGTCTGAGTGGGCTCAGGGGGCAGGTCAGATCTCACTAAGCCCAATATTGCGACCACACCAGTGGGGGTTCATTGAAGAGGTGTGCAATTGTTGTGTCTGATTGCAGAATATGCTTTTTCAGGATTACTTTCATTTTCTCTGAACACTTGGTGTACTTAGTGCAAAAGACTTGTTTTTCTCTCTGGTTTAGTTTTTAGCAATTCCTCTCTTGGTTTTTGAGCTATTTTCATCGTTGCATCATCAATAGCTTTTTCCTTGTAGCCTCTGATTTTTTTTTATTTTTAATTTTACCCCCTTTTCACGGTCTCCAATTGCTAGTAATTACTATCTTGTCACATCACTACAACTCCCATACGGGCTCAGGAGAGACGAAGGTCGAAAGCCATGCGTCCTCCGAAGCACAACCCAACCAAGCCGCACTGCTTCCTAACACAGCGCACCTCCAACCCGGAAGCCAGCCCGGAACCCGGAAGCACCAATGTGTCGGAGGAAACACCGTGCACCTGGCCCCCTTGGTTAGCGCGCACTGCACCCGGCCCGCCACAGGAGTCGCTGGTGCGCAATGAGACAAGGATATCCCTACTGGCCAAACCCTCCCTAAACCGGACGACGCTAGGCCAATTGTTGCATCGCCCCACAGACCTCCTGGTCCCGGCCGGCTGCGACAGAGCCTGGGAGCGAACCCAGAGTCTCTGGTGGCACAGCTAGCGCTGCGAGGCAGTGCCCTAGACCACTGCGCCACCCGGGAGGCATAGTAGCCTCAGATTTTAAATGTATTTTTCATTTTCTTAGCATTGCTGTCAAAGTCTGACTGTTGGCAACATATTCGTTTAACCCTGAATAACTGGTAATACGGTAGACCATTCCTGAGGGGAAGGGGATGCATACTATACCCACGTAGCAGGGTATTGAGGTCTGTTGGCTGTGTATACAGGTCTGTATGTAATGCATCATTCTCTTTGATGATCCATAAGTCCAGGTAGTTTATTTTTCTCTGAACAGTCTGCATGGTGAATTTGAGATATTCAGAGCTCTTGTTTAGCAGAGTTTGGAATTAATTTAGTTCCTGCTGACTTTCTTCCCAGAGCACAAAGACATCATCTATGTATTTCTTCCATAGGAGGATTTTAGAGAGTAGGGGGTGTGTCTTTGTTTGTAAATGAGTGCTTCCTCAAATTGTTCCACATGCAGGTTCACATAGTTGGGGTCAAAGGGGGAGCCCATGGCTACACCCCGAATTTGAAGGAAAAACTCTGACTCAAAGATGAAGTAGTTATTGGATAATACCAGTTCAGTGAGACGCAAGATGCAATCATTGGCTGGAGCAAGGGCAGGGTCTCTCTGTTGAAGGAAGCGTTGCAGTTTTACAAAATATAATTTAAAAGTTTACATTAAGGTGTCTGTAATATAATATTCTTGTCTAAAACGAATGTAGACATTAATAAATGCATTTCTATATCTTCCAAAATCTGTTTTCCATTGGAGGAGCAGTAACAAGATGGCTGTGCAGTGCTTCCAAACAGCGGCCCCTGTCAGTCATCTAGGGTTAATACATATCATTGGACTATACAAAAATATATCAGAACCTCCCTGATTTTGTATTTTATTTTGCAGGTGTTTTGGCCTGCTTTGGTCAGCGAAGTGTGATCACCACAATGCCAGATAGACTGGATGGACTGACTGGCTCCTGTGTGCAAATCCAATGTTCATTTGATATTCCTGGCCAAAATAAGTATACATTTAACAGCACAATACTAACCTCTGGAGTGTGGATTAAAGAAAGCCCACACGTTGGTGGGCGTCCGGACAGTGTGATATTTAACAGTAGTGAGACGGTCAACAGATATCAAGGGAAGATAACTGGAAACATGTCCCAGAAGAACTGCACCACAGTCTTCTTCAATGTAACCACCAGTTACACTAATAGATACTTCTTCAGGATTGAGAGTCAACCATTCCGTGCAACAGACACTGGAAAGTCTGTTGATATAGTTGTCTGGGGTAAGAGACAATTTAACTGTTTACCAACTATTTTTCCAGTTTAGATTCCTTGCATCAAAGATAAGAGTAAAACAAGTGGACAGTTTAACTATTAGTGTAAAATATATTTATCTACAATGTATTACAGATTTGCCTTCCAGTCCCATCATTACTGTCTCAGGTGAGGTGAAGGAAGGGACCCCTGTCAGCTTGAACTGCTCTGCTGTCGCTCCCTGTCCTGAACACCTCCCTGAACTGACATGGACTCTCCCAACACAGTTCACAACTGAGAACCAACTGCAGGAGAATCCAGACAAAACCAAATTAGTTCACTCCACGGTGACCTTCACTCCGTCATACCTTCATCATGAGAAGAACATCACTTGTACTGCAGTCTATCCAGTAGGGGCAAGCAACAAGAGAGCAGAACATAACATGATGCTTAAGGTTTCATGTAAGATTTAGTCACCGGTTCCTGTAGAATAGATCATTCTATCATGTTTTCACTGATGATTGTAATAGAGTGGTTTTGATGAGACTATTCAATATACCATATCCAGATACATTCTAAATGAACCCCTCTCCCTCAGTCTCTCCTAAGGGCACCTCGGCCTCCATCAGTCCAGCTGATCCAGTATTAGTGGGCAGCTGTGTTAATCTGACCTTCAGCAGTACAGCCAACCCTCCTGTGACAACCTTCACCTGGTTCCAGATCAGTGGAGGTAAACCAACACAGGTAGCATCTGGACAGAGCTACTCCCTCAATGTGACTATTAGTGGTGGAGAACTATACTACTGTGAAGCAAGAAATAGTCACGGCAGTGGGAAGTCAAAGGAAGTGCAGCTGGCTATTAAAGGTAGAAGCATTGGCACATTCAATACAACACAACATTAAGAATATTATAGATATAGATAGATGTAGAAGAGATATACTTCTACATGCCTGCTATATGTATCTAGTTATGATACGGTTGTAGGATCTTAATTTGATCACTATTTTGTTGCTGAGAAGTTTCTTGCGCTGAGTGAAATACAGATAAGCTTTGTGATTTACATAAATTCACCAAAAATATGCGCTAAAACGTGGTTATATTAATATTGTTGCAATTTTCATGTAGCCTTATTTTGTCCATGTCACGCCCTGGCCTTAGTATTCTTTGTTTTCTTTATTATTTTAGTTAGGTCAGGGTGTGACATGGGAAGTTTGTGTGTTTTGTCTAGTTTAGGGTGTGTGTATTGTTTAGGGGGTGTTGAATAGTGTATGGGGTTGTGTTCAGGAGAGAGTTCTAGGAAAGTCTATGGTTGCCTGGTTTGGTTCTCAATCAGAGACAGATGTCATTAATTGTCTCTGATTGGGAGCCATATTTAAGGCAGCCATAGGCTTTAGGTGATTGTGGGAGATTGTCTATGTTGAACGTAAGTAGCTTGTGTGTGCACTTTCGTTTGTAGCTTCACGGTTGTTTGTTGTTTTGTATAGTTTGTATAAGTGTTTCGTTTCGTGTTCATCTTCGTCGTAAAATAAAAGAAGATGTATTCATATCACGCTGCGCCTTGGTCCATTCATTCACCTCAAGACGACCATGACAGAATCTCCCACCACACATGGATCAAGCAGCGTGAGCGGAACCAACAACAGCGGCAAAGTAACCAGGACTCGTGGACATGGGAGGATGTATTGGACGGCAAGGGTTGCTACACATGGGAGGAGATCCGAGCTGGAAGAGATCGCCTTCCATGGGAACAGCTGGAGGCGATTAGGAGAGCAGAGGCAACCGGAGAGAGGAACCGAAGTTATGAGGGTACGCGACTAGCAAGGAAGCCTGTGAGTAAACCCCAAAAATTTCTTGGGGGGGGGCTAAGAGGTAGTGGGCCGAGGGCAGGTAGGAGACCTGCGCCCACTTCCCAGGCTAACCGTGGAGAGCGGGAGTACGGGCAGACACCGTGTTACGCAGTAGAGCGCACGGTGTCTCCTGTACGTGTGCATAGCCCGGTGCGGGTTATTCCATCTCCCCGCACTGGCAGGGCTAGATTGAGTATTGAGCCGGATGTCATGAAGCCGGCCCTACATATCTGGCCACCAGTGCGTCTCCTCGGGCCGGTTTACATGGCACCAGCCTTACGCATGGTGTCCCCGGTTCGCCTACATAGCCCGGTGCGGGTTATTCCACCTCCCCGCACTGGTCGGGCGACAGGGAGCATTCAACCAGGTAAGGTTGGGCAGGCTCAATGCTCAAGGGAGCCAGTACGCCTGCACGGTCCGGTATTTCCGGCGCCACCTCCCCGCTCCAGGCCAGTACCACCAGTGCCTACACCACGCACCAGGCTTCCAGTGCGTCTCCAGAGCCCTGTTCCTCCTCCACGCACTCTCCCTATGGTGCGTGTCTCCAGTCCAGTACCACCAGTTCCGGCACCACGCACTAAGCCTCCTGTGCGTCTCCAGAGCCCTGTACGCACTGTTCCTTCTCCCCGTACTCGCCCTGATGTGCGTGCCCTCAGCCCGGTACCACCAGTGCCGGTACCACGCACCAGGCCTATAGTACGCCTTGAGAGTCCAGTGTGCCCTGTTGTTGTTCCCCGCACTAGCCTGAAGGTGCATGTCCTTAGCCCGGTACCTCCAGTTCCGGCACCACGCACCAGGCCTACAGTGCGTCTCAGCCGGCCTGAACTGCCCGTCTGCCCAACGGCGCCTGAACTGCCCGTCTGCCCAACGGCGCCTGAACTGCACGTCTGCCCAACGGCGCCTGAACTGCCCGTCTGCCCTACACCGTCTGAACTGTCCGTCTGCCAAGTGCCGCATGAGCTGCCCGTCTGTATTGAGCCTTCAAAGCCGCCCGTCTGCCATGAGCCTGCAAAGCCGCCCGTCTGCCATGAGCCTACAGAGCCGTCCGCCAGACAGGAGCCGCTAGAGCCTTCCGCCAGACAGGATCAGCCAGAGCCTTCCGCCAGACCGGATCAGCCAGAGCCTTCCGCCAGACCGGATCAGCCAGAGCCTTCCGCCAGACCGGATCAGCCAGAGCCTTCCGCCAGACCGGATCAGCCAGAGCCGTCAGCGAGCCATGACCAGCCAGAGCCGTCAGCGAGCCATGACCAGCCAGAGCCGTCAGCGAGCCATGACCAGCCAGAGCCGTCAGCGAGCCATGACCAGCCAGAGCCGTCAGCGAGCCATGACCAGCCAGAGCCGTCATCCAGCCATGACCAGCCAGAGCCGTCATCCAGCCATGACCAGCCAGAGCCGTCATCCAGCCAGGATCCGCCAGAGCCAGCCAGCCAGGATCCGCCAGAGCCAGCCAGCCAGGATCCGCCAGCCAGCCAGGATCCGCCAGAGCCAGCCAGCCAGGATCCGCCAGAGCCAGCCAGCCAGGATCCGCCAGAGCCAGCCAGCCAGGATCCGCCAGAGCCAGCCAGCCAGGATCCGCCAGAGCCAGCCAGCCAGGATCCGCCAGAGCCAGCCAGCCAGGATCCGCCAGCCAGCCAGGGTCAGCCAGCCAGTCCGGTGTTGTCCCTCAGTCCGGAGCTGCCGTCCCTCAGTCCGGAGCTGCCCCTTATCCTGGTGCTGCCCCTTATCCTGGTGCTGCCCCTTATCCTGGTGCTGCCCCTTAGTCCGGTGCTGCCCCTTAGTCCGGTGCTGCCCCTTAGTCCGGTGCTGCCCCTTAGTCCGGTGCTGCCACTTAGTCCGGTGCTGCCCCTTAATCCAGTGGGGTTAATTTGGAGGGTGGCCATTTGGAGGAGGATACGAAAGCGGGTAGTGACTATGGTGGGGTGGGGACCACGACCAGCGCCAGAGCCGCCACCGTGGACAGACGCCCACCCAGACCCTCCCCTAGACTTTATGCTGGTGCGTCCGGAGTTCGCACCTTGAGGGGGGGGTCATGTCACGCCCTGGCCTTAGTATTCTTTGTTTTCTTTATTATTTTAGTTAGGTCAGGGTGTGACATGGGAAGTTTGTGTGTTTTGTCTAGTTTAGGGTGTGTGTATTGTTTAGGGGGTGTTGAATAGTGTATGGGGTTGTGTTCAGGAGAGAGTTCTAGGAAAGTCTATGGTTGCCTGGTTTGGTTCTCAATCAGAGACAGATGTCATTAATTGTCTCTGATTGGGAGCCATATTTAAGGCAGCCATAGGCTTTAGGTGATTGTGGGAGATTGTCTATGTTGAACGTAAGTAGCTTGTGTGTGCACTTTCGTTTGTAGCTTCACGGTTGTTTGTTGTTTTGTATAGTTTGTATAAGTGTTTCGTTTCGTGTTCATCTTCGTCGTAAAATAAAAGAAGATGTATTCATATCACGCTGCGCCTTGGTCCATTCATTCACCTCAAGACGACCATGACAGTCCAGCTAATAGCCTCACCACTAATTGAACAACATTATGTAGTAACTGTTTTATCCTTTTACTGCAGGATTATTTTGTTGCAACAATACTGGATAAATTAAGATCTTACATCTGTACATCTACAGTATATGTGTAAATTGTAATGTTAGACAATGTGCAAAATGTTTCCTCTTTTAGGAACAGAGGACCATAATATATGCTTTATTTACAGGACAAGAAGAGCCTGTTAACCCAAAGGTTTTTGAGATTGTAGGAAAAACCTTGGGGTTGCTTTTCCTTTTCAGCCTGGTCGTATTCTTTGCATGGTAAAAAGTTATTCCCAGCCTCAATGCAAACATTTATCATGCTGATTGTGCTTTTGTATATGAACACCTAAATGATGTCAAAAGACCTTTATTCTTGTCTTCCAGGAGGAGGAGAACATCTAGACTCCCCAGTGGGTTTGACATGACAGACCTTTCACAGGGACTGGTGGGAATGTTAGACTCAACTTTTAAAACCCATCTAGAATGTGTGTTTAAGGAAGAATTGAATGAATACTGTGTTGTGTAACCAACTGTAACTATGAAGTCATTATTCTTCTGAAGTGTCGGTCCTGACAACTGTTCCTTTCTCTGTGTTCTCTCCACAGAACTCCCCGGCTGGAACAGTGTGCTCTAACCAGGCCACGGTCGGTAGAGGGAACCAGTAACCACCACTTAACAACCTCAATGGTCTTTATGCACAAGTCAATAACAGAGGTGCATTTTATGTATTTTGCCAATGGGTTTTAAGTCTTTTTATGTACATTCTCGTCATTGTGTATTCATTTTCTATTTATACTTTTCTTACATTTGCAATTGTGTGCTCTTTGATTATCTGTATATTTGTGCAATTTGCTGGGATGAAAAGTGTTTAACTGTTACTCTAGTGGTGATACGATGATGTAGGCTACTCTTTATTTTAGACCATTTATTTTGAGTGTTGAGTTCACAGAGCATCTGTTTAATGGGTTCCAGTATAGAGGAACTGCTGAGTTCAACTAGCCAACTGAAGGCAGTTTAAGACCATATAAAGTCAATGATGAATTTCCATTTGAGCATTAATTACACTGTGGATTATTTGTCAATTCACCCATTCACTACAAAACCACTCAGGGAATTCACCCACAGGAGGTTGGTGGCACCTTAATTGGGGAGAAAGGCTCGTGGTAATGGCTGGAGCAGAACAGGTGGACTGGTACCAAATACATCCAACAAGTTTTCCATGTGTTTGATTCCATTTGCTCCGTTCCAGACATTATTATGAGTTGTCTTCCTCTCAGCAGCCTCCACTGATTTCACCATAACGCCAGTGGTGACTTTAAAACAGTTGCAGTGTTTAACAGCTGTGATTGGAGAAAACTGAGGATCTATCAACAACAGTGTAGTTACTCCACAACACAAACCTAAATGACAAAGTGAGAAGAAGGAAACATGTACAGAATAAACATATTCCAAAACATGCATTCTGTTTGCAATAAGGCACTAAAGTAAAACTGCTAAAAAATGAGCAAAGAAATTAACTTTATGTCCTGAATGCAAAGTGTTATGTTTGGAGCAAATC
Organism: Salvelinus namaycush; assembly: GCF_016432855.1. Lineage (NCBI taxonomy): Eukaryota > Metazoa > Chordata > Actinopteri > Salmoniformes > Salmonidae > Salvelinus > Salvelinus namaycush. Next base: position 174,660 of record NW_024057964.1, on the reverse strand, counting down.
CAACACATCACATCACTGAGTACCACTCTTCATATTTTCAAGCATGGTGATGGCTGCACCGTGTTATGGGCATGCTATTTAATCCATTTTTAATTCAAGCTGTAAGACAACAGAATGTGGAATAAGTCAAGGGGTACTTTCTGAAGACACTGAGTATACCAAACATTAGGAACAACTTCCTAATTTTGAGTTGAAACCCCTTTTGTCTTCAGAACAGCCTCAGTTCATTGGGGCATGGACTCTACAAGGTGTCGAAAGCATTCCACAGCGATGTTGGCCCATGTTGACTCCAATGCTTCCTACAGTTGTGTCAAGTTGGATGGATTTCCTTTGGGGGTTGGACCATTCTTGATACACACCGGAAACTGTTTAGAGTGAAACAACCCAGCAGTATTGCAGTTCTTGAAACCAGTGCGCCTGGCACCTACTACCACACCTCGTTCAAAGGCACTTACATTTATTGTCTTGCCCAAACACCCTCTAAATGGTTCACATACACAATACACTTCTCAATTGTCTCAAGGCTTAAAAATCCTTCATTAACCTGTCACCTCCCCTTCGTCTACACTGATTGAAGTGGATTTAACAAGTGACTTCAATAAGGGATCATAGCTTTAACCTGGATTCACATGGTCAGTCTATGTCATGGAAAGCTCAGTAAGATTGGTTCTGTCACGTTCCTGACCTGTTTTCTGTTGTTTTTGTATGTGTTTAGTTGGTCAGGGCGTGAGTTGGGGTGGGCATTCTATGTTTTGTGTTTCTATGTTTAGGTCATTGGTAATTAGCCTTATATGGTTCTCAATCAGGGACAGGTGTTTGACGTTTCCTCTGATTGAGAACCATATGAAGGTAGGCTGTTCACACTGTTTGTTTGTGGGTGATTGTCGTCCGTGTTTGTATGTATGTTTGTACCACACGGGACTGTAGCGTTTTTTTGTAGTCTGTACCTGTTCGTGCGTTCTTCATGTATTTGTAAGTTCTCAAGTTTCGGTCAGTCTACGTCGTTTATTTTGTTTTGAAGTTTATTCTAGTGTTCTTCGTGTTTCGGCGTTCTATTAATAAATTTCATTATGTTTTCAAAACCCGCTGCATTTTGGTCCAATCCCTACAGCCGTTACAGAATCACCCACCAAACCAGGACCAAGCAGCGGCAGCAGGAGAGGCTGCACTATTTGGAGAAATGGACATGGGAGGACGACCTAGAAGGCAAAGGACCCTGGGCACAGCCAGGAGAATATCGCCGCCCCAAAGAGGAGCTGGAGGCAGCTAAAGATGAGAGACGGCGATATGAGGAGGACGCACGGAAACAAGGCTGGAAGCCCGCAAGTCAAACCCAAACATTTCTTGGGGGGGGGGGGCTCTCGGGGAATGTAGTTGGGTCAGTCAGGAGACTTGAGCCAACTCCTCCTGCTTTACATAAGGAGCCGGTGAGGGCGGATTTGGAGGTGAGTGACACAGAGACAGTAAAGGAGTTAATGGAGAAATTGGAGGAGAAAGATATGAGGGATGTACTGGTTTGGTGCATGAGGCACGGCATCCGTCCGAATGAACGCGTTGGTGAGTTAATGTCACTGGGAACAGCTCTCCATACTCGTCCTGAGGTGCGTGCTAGCCGTCTGGTTAAGACAGTGCCTACACCACGCACCAAGCCTCCTGTGCGTCTCCAGAGTCCTGTGCGTCCTGTTACTGCTCCCCGCACTAGCCCTGAGATACGTGTTCCCAGCCCAATACCACCAGTGCTGGCACCACGCACCAAGCCTCCTGTGCGTTTTCAGAGCCCTGTTTCTCCTCCATGCACTCTCCCTGTGGTGCGTGTCTCCAGCCCAGTACCACCAGTGCTGGCACCACGCATCAAGCCTCCTGTGCGTCTCCAGAGCCCTGTACGCACTGATCATTCTCCCCGCACTCGCCCTGAGGTGCGTGCCCTCAGCCCGGTACCACCAGTCCCGGTACCACGCACCAGTTCTATAGTGCGCCTCGAGAACTCAGTGTGCCCTGTTCCTGCTCCCCGCACTAGCATTGAGTTGCGTGTCTCCAGTCCGGTACCACCAGTTCCGGCACCACGCACCAAGCCTCATGTGCGTCTCCAGAGCCCTGTACGCACTGTTCCTTCTCCCCGTACTCGCCATGATGTGCGTGCCCTCAGCCCGGTACCACCAGTCCCGGTACCACGCACCAGGCCTATAGTACGCCTTGAGAGTCCAGTGTGCCCTGTTGTTGTTCCCCGCACTAGCCTGAAGGTGCATGTCCTTAGCCTGGTGCCTCCAGTTCCGGCACCACGCATCAGGCCTACAGTGCGTCTCAGCCGGCCAGAGTCTGCCGTCTGCCCAGCGGCGCCTGAACTGCCCGTCTGCCCAGCGGCGCCTGAACTGCCCGTCTGCCCAGCGGCGCCTGAACTGCCCGTCTGCCCAGCGGCGCCTGAACTGCCCGTCTGCCCAGCGGCGCCTGAACTGCCCGTCTGCCCAACGGCGCCTGAACTGCCCGTCTGCCCAACGCCGTCTGAACTGTCCGTCTGCCAAGCGCCGCATGAACTGCCCGTCTGTATTGAGCCTTCAAAGCCGCCCGTCTGCCATGAGCCTGCAAAGCCGCCCGTCTGCCATGAGCCTACAGAGCCGTCCGCCAGACAGGAGCCGCTAGAGCCTTCCGCCAGACAGGAGCCGCTAGAGCCTTCCGCCAGACAGGATCAGCCAGAGCCTTCCGCCAGACAGGATCAGCCAGAGCCTTCCGCCAGACATGACCAGCCAGAGCCGTCAGCGAGCCATGACCAGCCAGAGCCGTCAGCGAGCCATGACCAGCCAGAGCCGTCAGCGAGCCATGACCAGCCAGAGCCGTCATCCAGCCATGACCAGCCAGAGCCGTCATCCAGCCATGACCAGCCAGAGCCGTCATCCAGCCATGACCAGCCAGAGCCGTCATCCAGCCAGGATCCGCCAGAGCCGTCATCCAGCCAGGATCCGCCAGAGCCGTCATCCAGCCAGGATCCGCCAGAGCCGCCAGCCAGCCAGGATCCGCCAGAGCCGCCAGCCAGCCAGGATCCGCAAGAGCCGCCAGCCAGCCAGGATCCGCCAGAGCCGCCAGCCAGCCAGGATCCGCCAGAGCGCCAGCCAGCCAGGATCCGCCAGAGCCGCCAGCCAGCCAGGATCCGCCAGAGCCGCCCGCCAGCCAGGATCCGCCAGAGCCGCCCGCCAGCCAGGATCCGCCAGAGCCGCCCGCCAGCCAGGATCCGCCAGAGCCGCCCGCCAGCCAGGATCCGCCAGAGCCGCCCGCCAGCCAGGATCCGCCAGAGCCGCCCGCCAGCCAGGATCCGCCAGAGCCCGCCAGCCAGGATCCGCCAGAGCCCGCCAGCCAGGCTCCGCCCTCCAGTCATGAGCTGCCCTCCAGGCATGAGCTGCCCTCCAGTCATGAGCTGCCCTCCAGTCATGAGCTGCCCTCCAGTCCGGAGCTGCCACTCAGTCCGGAGCTGCCACTCAGTCCGGAGCTGCCACTCAGTCCGGAGCTGCCACTCAGTCCGGAGCTGCCTCTTTGTCCTGAGCTACCTCTCTGTCCTGAGCTACCTCTCTGTCCTGAGCTACCTCTCTGTCCTGAGCTACCTCTCTGTCCTGAGTTATCTAGGGGGGACCGGTGTGAAGGTTCCTAGACCAGGGTTGGGGGCGAGGATCGCCACTCGGAGGACGCTAAGGAGGGGGACAAAGACAATGGTGGAGTGGTGTCCTCGTCCTGCGCCGGAGCCGCCACCACGGAGAGATGCCCACCCAGACCCTCCCCTTGAGTTTTAGGGGTGCGCCCGGAGTTCGCACCTTGAGGGGGGGGTTCTGTCACGTTCCTGACCTGTTTTCTGTTGTTTTTGTATGTGTTTAGTTGGTCAGGGCGTGAGTTGGGGTGGGCATTCTATGTTTTGTGTTTCTATGTTTAGGTCATTGGTAATTAGCCTTATATGGTTCTCAATCAGGGACAGGTGTTTGACGTTTCCTCTGATTGAGAACCATATAAAGGTAGGCTGTTCACACTGTTTGTTTGTGGGTGATTGTCTTCCGTGTTTGTATGTATGTTTGTACCACACGGGACTGTAGCGTTTGTTTGTAGTCTGTACCTGTTCGTGCGTTCTTCATGTATTTGTAAGTTCTCAAGTTTCGGTCAGTCTACGTCGTTTATTTTGTTTTGAAGTTTATTCTAGTGTTCTTCGTGTTTCGGCGTTCTAATAATAAATTTCATTATGTTTTCAAAACCCGCTGCATTTTGGTCCAATCCCTACTCCTCCTCTTCGAACGAAGAGGAGGACAGCCGTTACAGGTTCTGTTATATCACCTAATTCCTACTCACATATCCATTGATAGTGAGTGGTAGCCTGATCTGCATGCAGGCACATCGTTTCATTGTATTTTCATACATTTTATCCACATATAGGCAAAGCAGTTTCCACAAAACTCAAATTAGCTTGTTAGTCCCTTTTTTGTCAGTCCCACCATATCCCCATCCCCACCATATTGCAGCATCAGTGTAGTGTAGTGTCCAATAGTCAATACTTTCTCTCTTCTCTCTCTGAATCATCTGGTCCTTCTGCCTCTCAATTCCTGACCCTGTCCTCCAGAGCCTTCAGCTCTCCCTTCACCTGTTGGGGGAGGTCGGCTCCCACTGCTGGGTAAAGTACACCCTCAGCTCCTGGGTCTCCTTCTCCCAGAAGGCCTTGGGAAGGTCGAAGAGTGATTTGTCCAAATTTTGTTTTCTCACAAGTTTAGGAGAATTAGGCTGCAGGTTAGAAGAATTAACGTAGCAGGTTTAGATAATTAGATCAAGGAATGGAAAAGAGTTAGGATTAGCTCAAATGATAAAAGAATTTGATGTCAATTTGACAAAGCTTTATCCCATCTAGACTTGACCGTCGTAGAGGGAGTGTGAGGGGTGCGTAACTGGTGGCAGGGAAGTCAGACGCAGGAGAGCAGAACTAGGTAATAGCCGGAGCTGTTTAATTCCAAAACCAACGGCATCAAGAAATAATCAACATGGGTACAAAACCCGATGCGCACCAGTCAACATGTGCACAAGCACTTACAACAAACAATACCACACAAAGACATGGGGGGGAACAGAGGGTTAAATACACAACACGTAATGAGGGAATGAAAACCAGGTGTGTGGGAAAACAAGACAAAACATATGGAAAATGAAAAATGGATCGGCGATGGCTAGAAGACCGGTGACGTCGACCGCCGAACACCGCCCGAACAAGGAGAGGAACCGACTTCGGCGGAAGTCGTGACAGGGAGCCCATGTCCATCTTGCCTCCCAGTCCCTGTAGGTCGCGGTCTCCCTCCTGTGGCACTCGGGATATTCTTTTCACGCCACTTCAATAAGAAGTGATTTTGGTAGTAGGTTAGGAGCAGGGCTGGACTACAGAACGGCCCCAGATAGCATATGATAGCAAAATCTGTTGAATAGTGGGAAATTAGCTTGAAAACAAAAAAAAAATTTGTCAGCTTCATGACAACATGTCGAATAGCATTATAAAACTGTAAATATGTATCTCTGCACCATGGCAAAATGGGTTGAAATGCTCTCTGCACCATGGCAAAATGAGTTGAAATGCCCTCTGTACCATGGCAAAATGGGTTGAAATGCACTCCACACCATGGCAAAATGAGTTGAAATGCAATAAGTAAGAGTGTGGGGTCGTCTGACCCTGGTTAGGAGAGCATTTTCACTATTTTTCACCGTAACCTATAGCCGTAATTCACCTAACATGCTGCAAAAATTCTTCTAGCCTGATATGAAAAAGTCAAATCTGTATAGAAGTGGTGGGAAAATGTGTCATCCAGCCCACCAGGGTCTTCTTGGCAAATGGACTTTAACCTGTCTCGCCCAGGCGTTAACTCCTCCCACATTCCACTGAAAAGGCAGAGCGCGAAATTCAAAAAATATTTTTTAGAAATATTTAACTTTCACACATTAACAAGTCCAATACAGCAAATGAAAGATACACATCTTGTCAATCCAGTCAACATGTCCGATTTTTTAAATGTTTTACAGCGAAAACAGCACGTCTATTTATGTTAGCTCACCACCAAATACAAAGAAGGACAGACATTTTTCACAGCACAGGTAGCATGCACAAAGCCAACCTAACTAACCAAGAACCAACCAAACTAACCAAGAAACAACTTCATCAGATGACAGTCTTATAACATGTTACACAATAAATCTATGTTTTGTTCGAAAAATGTGCATATTTGAGGTATAAATCAGTTTTACATTGCAGCTACCATCACAGCTACCGTCAAAAATAGCACCGAAGCAGCCAGAGCAATTATAGAGACCAACGTGGAATACCTAAATACTCATCATAAAACATTTCTTAAAAATACACAGCGTAGAGCAAATGAAAGACACAGATCTTGTGAATCCAGACAATATTTCAGATGTTCTAAGTGTTTTACAGCGAAAACACAATATAGCGTTATATTAGCTTAGCACAATAGCAAACATCACAATAGCATTGATTCAAGCCAAACATAGCGATGACGTATAAACCACCAAAAGATATTAATTTTTTCACTAACCTTCTCAGAATTCTTCAGATGACAGTCCTATAACATCATATTACACAATGCATATAGAGTTTGTTCGAAAATGTGCATATTTAGCGCCACAAATCGTGGTTATACAATGAGAAAAGTAGCAAAGCTGCCCAGAAAATGGCAGGAGAAATCTTTGAAGAGGCACCTATTCTAATCAGTAACTATTCCAAAACTTGACTAAAAAATACAGGTTGGACAGCAATTGAAAGACAAATTAGTTCTTAATGCAATCGCTGGGTTACATTTTTAAAATTAACGTTACTTCAAGCATACAGCGTGCGCTAAAGCGAGACCGCACCATAATTCATGGCGGAATTATTATCTGACATTTGTCAACATAAGTACGAATTAACAGCATAAAGACTGCTTACTATTAGCTGAGCTTCCATCAGAATCTTGGGCAAGGTGTCCTTTCTCCAGAACAATCGTCTTTGGGTTGAAAGATGTCCTCTTGTCCTGTCGAAATAGCCGCTAATGTTAGCCACCAACTGGAGAGGTGTCCACCTCGTGAACGCGCATGACAAAGAAATCCAGGAAAATCGCAATAAACTGCTATAAACTGCTATAAGTCGGTTTAAATTAACTACCTTATGATGTCTTTAACACCTATAACGAATAAAAACATGACCGGAGATATAGAACTACTAAAACGAAAGCGTTTGCAGGACGCCATTGTGATGTCTTCATGCGTCAGGCGCACTATTGAAAAGGACGGTCCTTCCGTTCCACGGTCCTATATAAGGTCCCAGATTGCGCAATCCACTCCATTCAAATTCTCCCCGCTTACTGACATCTAGAGGAAGGTGTATGCAGTGCATGTAGCCCCATAGCTTACATTGGGACTTATAAACTGACCCCAGAACAGGGACCTCGATTTCTGAAATCTCACTCCCTGACAGGAAATGTGCTGCAGAATGAGTTCTGTTTCACTCAGAGAAATAATTCAAACGGTTTTAGAAACTAGAGAGTGTTTTCTATCCAATAGTAATAATAATATGCATATTGTACGAGCAAGAATTGAGTATGAGGCCGTTTAAATTGGGAACGATTTCCCCCCAAAGTGTAAATAGCGCCCCCTATCATCAACAGGTTAAAGAGGAAATTAAGCAAGAAAAAGAGGAAGTTGGTGTAGGAGAAGTTGAGTGGTGTGTGTGAGAATCAGTCAGATACAATTACACTTACTCTGTTTCATACCAAGTCTGTTTTTCATGTTGAAAAAATGATGTGATAACCCTATGATTTGGCATGGGTCCCAAGATCCTCAAAAAGTTGCATCACCAACTGGTATGGCAACTGCTCGGCATCTGACCGTAAGGCGCTACAGAGGGTAGTACGTACGGCCCAGTACATCACTGGGGCCAAGCAACCTGCCATCCAGGACCTTTATACTAGGCGGTGTCAGAGTAAAGCACCAAAAATTGTCAGAGACTCCAGTCACCCAAGTTATAGACAGCAAGCGGTACCGGAGCGCCAAGTCTAGGACCAAAAGGCTTGTTAACAGTTTCTACTCCCAAGCCATAAGACTGCTGAACAATTAATCAAATGGCCAACGGACTATTTACATTTACCCCCCCACCTTCATTTGTTTTGTACACTGCTGCTACTCGCTGTTTATTATCTATGCTTAGTCACTTCACCCCTACATTCATGTACAAATTACCTCGACCAACCTGTCAGTAAGCATTTCACGGTAAGGTCTACACAAATCAAATCACATTTTATTGGTCACATACACATGGTTAGCAGATGTTAATGCGAGTGTAGCGAAATGCTTGTGCTTCTAGTTCCAACCGTGCAGTAATATCTAACAAGTAATCTAACAATTTCACCACAACTACCTTATACACACAAGTGTAAAGGAATGAATAGAATATGTACATATAAATATATGGATGAGCGATGGCCGAACAGCATAGGCAAGATGCAGTAGATGGTATAGAGTACAGTATATACATATGAGATGAGTAATGTAGGGTATGTAAATGTTTTATAAAGTGGCATTGTTTAAAGTGACGTGATACATTTATTACATCCTATTTTTAATGATTAAAGTGGCTAGAGATTTGAGTCAGTATGTTGGCAGCAGCCACTCAATGTTAGTGATGGCTGTTTAACAGTCTGATGGCCTTGAGATAGAAGCTTTTTTTCAGTCTCTCGGTCCCAGGTTGATGCACCTATACTGACCTCGCCTTCTGGATGATAGCGGGGTGAACAGGCAGTGGCTCGGGTGGTTGTTGTCCTTGATGATCTTTTTGGCCTTCCTGTGATATCGGATGGTGTAGGTGTCCTGAAGGGCAGGTAGTTTGCACCCGGTGATGCGTTGTGCAGACCTCACTACCCTCTGGAGAGGCTTACGGTTGTGGGCGAAGCAGTTGCCGTACCAGGCGGTGATGCAGCCAAACAGGATGCTCTCGATTGTGCATCTGTAAAAGTTTGTGAGTGTTTTTGGTGACAAGCCAAATTTTGTCAGCCTCCTGAGGTTGAAGAGGCGCTGTTGCGCCTTCTTCACCACGCTGTCTGTGTGGGTGGACCATTTCAGTTTGTCCGTGATGTGTACGCCAAGGAACTTAAAACTTTCCACCTTCTCCACTGCTGTCCCGTCGATGTGGATAGGGGGCTGCTCCCTCTGCTGTAGTCTGAAGTCCACGATAATCTCCTTTGTTTTGTTGACGTTGAGTGTGAGGTTATTTTCCTGACACCACACTCCGAGGGCCCTCACCTCCTCCCTGTAGGCCGTCTCGTCATTGTTGGTAATCAAGCCTACCGTCTGCAAACTTGATGATTGGGTTGAAGGCGTGCATGGCCACACAGTCATGGGTGAACAGGGAGTACAGGAGGGGACTGAGAACGCACCCTTGTGAGGCCCCAGTATTCAGATCAGCGGGGTGGAGATGTTGTTTCCTACCCTCACCACCTGGGGGCGGCCTGTCAGAAAGTCCAGGACCCAGTTGCACAGGGCGAGGTCGAGACCCAGGGTACTATGGTGTTAAATGCTGAGTTGTAATCGATTAACAGTATTCTTACATAGGTATTCCTCTTGTCCAGATGGGTTAGGGCAGTGTGCAGTGTGATTGCGATTGCGTCGTCTGTGGACCTATTGGGGCGGTAAGCAAATTGGAGTGGGTCTAGGGTGTCAGGTAGGGTGGAGGTCTTATGATCCTTGACTAGTCTCTCAAAGCACTTGATGATGACGGAAGTGAGTGCTACGGGGCGATAGTCGTTTAGCTCAGTTACCTTAGCTTTCTTGGGAACAGGATTAATGGTGGCCCTCTTGAAGCATGTGGGAATATCAGACTGGGATAGAGATTGATTGAATATGTCCGTAAACACACCAGCCAGCTTGTTTGTGCATGCTCTGAGGACGCGGCTAGGGATGTCGTCTGGGCCGGCAGCCTTGCGAGGGTTAACACGTTTAAATGTTTTACTCACGTTGGCTGCGGTGAAGGAGAGCCTGCAGGTTTTGGTAGCGGCCGTGTCAGTGGCACTTGTTGTATTCAGCGTTTATGATTTAGCTCGATTTAAATAAAAAAATCACACACCGTCCCATTGAAGCCTGGGAGACCACCTGTTGGAGGAGGTCCGCTCCCACCTGCTGGGTAAAGTACACCCTCAGCTTCTGGGTCTCCTTATCCCAGAAGGCCTTTGGAAAGGTTAAGGGTTTTGTCTAGAAGGGATACAGCTTTTGTCAAAATTGAGTTTTCTAGCAAGTTTAGGAGAATTTATGCAGCAGGTTAGAAGAATTGACAGAGCAGGTTATGAAAATTAGATTAAGGTATGGAAAAGCGTTAGGATTAGCTAAAATGCTAAAAGAATGATACTTTTAACATCAATTTGACAAAGCTTAATCCCATCTAGACTTGACCACCGAAGAGGGCACCCATGTCCTCCTTGCCCCCCAGGACCTGCAGGTTGCTGGCTCCCTCCTGTGTCACCCGCGATATTCTTTTCACAGCACTTCAATAAGAAGTGATTTTGGAAGCAGGTTAGCAGCAGGGCCGGATTACTGAACGGCCCCAGATAGCATATGATAGCAAAATGTGTAGAACTACAGGGAATTATCTTTAAAACTGAATTTTTTTCTATCAGCCTCATGGCAAAATGTGAACACAAGCATGAGGTGCTATAAAACAGCAAAAGTATAAAAAAAAAAAATCTCTCTGCACCATGGCAGAATGTGTTGAAATGCAGGAAAGTAAGCTCAGGTTCCCAAATGCGGTCATCCAACCCTGATTAGGAGAGAATTTTCCCTAAACCTAACTATTTTACCTGACCTTAACCTCAGGCTCCTAACATGCTATGAAAATTCTCCTAACCTGCTGCACAAGTTCTCGTAAAACTGCAATGAAACAGTCATTTCCGTATCAAAGTGGAGTGAAAAGAGTGTCTCTGTGGCATCCAGCCCACCAGGCTCCTCTTGGCAAATAGACTTGAAAGAGGAAGTTGGTGTAGGAGAAGTTGAGTGGTGTGTGAGAATCAGTCTGTCACGACTTCGGCCAAAGTTGATGCTTCTCCTTGTTCGGGTGGTGTTCGGTCTTCTAGCCATCACCGGTCTTCTAGCCATTGCCAAATCCATTTGTCATTTTCCATTTGTTTTGTCTCGTTTTCCCACACACCTGGTTTTCATTTCCCAATTACTGGTCATGTATTTAACCCTCTGTTTCCCCCATGTCTTTGTGTGTGATTGTTATTTTGTTCAGGTGGATATGTTCCGGCTGGTTTGTACCGGGTGCTTTTTATCACCCATGCTTTGTGGCAACCGTTCTTTTTGCACTTTGTAAATTGTTTACTTTGTGTTGTCGAGTAAAGTGCGTTGTTTCACTCATCTCTGCTCTCCTACGCCTGACTTTATACACCAGCTACACCAACCTGACACAGTCAGATACAATTACAGTTACTCTGTTTGATATCAAGTCTGTTTTTCATGTTGAAACATAATGTGACAACCATATGTTTTGTATCGATCTCAAATGTAACTTTTCCTTTTTTGTCTTCACTAAATTAATAGTGGATTTTGGTTCATGATTTAACTATATGTTTAAATCCCACACACAATCCCATTCAAGCCTGGGAGATAGAGGAGAGTTTCCTTTGTTGTATTTAACGATGTATCAGGGGTGGACTTAGTGATTTGGGGGCCCGTTTCAGAATGAGGTTGACTTGTCCTTCCCAGTCCAACCTATTTTGTATAACTCTTTCATTTCTGGCAGTAATGAAATGTATAGGCCACAAAAAGCTGTTGAGTCAGTGGCTGACCCACACAATGTGTTAAGAATCAGTCAGTGGGCAGCTGGGCTCCATTTCATTTGAAACTGGTGAAACATGACTAAGGCCACCTCTGCAATGTTTCAAGTGACTGAAACTAATTGTTCTGGAGTAGAAGGTTCATTAGAAAATGACAATATTCTAAACACTTAAATTAGCATACCATGTTTTCACAACTGATGTTGACACCCAGCACATAGACTATTCAACATCCTGTTAAATAAATACTGTAGTATTCTTTAAAAATAATTTCTCAAACACTTATTAGGAAGTACGTCACTGATGAAATGTGAGATATGCCACATGAATTTCACCACTTTAGTTTGTCAGACCACACTATGGGTGTGACAGTCTCTCCTGTAGACGGTTTACATTACCGTCTAAGGCAAGTATCGACTTCTTCAATATATTTTCTGTTAATTTGAATGTTCAAAATCATTTAAAGGAAATTAATTATGGGTAATGAGATTCAATATGTTCTAAAGTACTGCTGTTTGTTCATGTATTATCTTCACAACTGAAGGACATAGTGTATTGATATGGAGATGGTTCAATGCAATGTGTTGTGTGAGTTAAGCTACTCTACCAGTAAGTGTATGTTTGTACTGTTTCAGGTGATCAGTAGTGTGTGAGTTCTCACATGGCTTGTCCTGAGAACATGTTTTTTCTCATTGTCCTCTTTATGTCAGGTGAGTCTTCCACACAACAACAACTAGTTATGAATCAGACATAAAGGAATAACCACAAGTCATTATATTTTATGGGATGTGCTATATAACTGTGTTGAAAAGTGTGCAGTTAATTCCTGATTAGTGTATTTTATTAGTCTGGATTTAAACTCTGCTGTGAAAAACTCTTTTGCATATGTTTGATACTGAATGTTATCAGATATTCAATCAAAAGCTGATATTAGATCAATGGAACCCGAGTGAAAAAAAAGAAGACAATGATGTACTTATTTTATTTATTTCCTAAAAAAAAGTTATGCAACACCCAATGCCCCTGTGTGAAAAAGTAATTGTCCCCTTATACTCAATAACTGGTTGTGTCTCCTTCAGCTGAAATGACTCCAACCAAACACTTCCTGTAGTTGTTGATCAGTCTCTCATGTTGCTGTGGAGGAATTTTGGCCCACTCTCCCATGCGAACTGATTTAACTCAGCGACATTTGTGGGTTTTCAATCATGAACTGCACATTTCAAGTCCTGCCACAATATCTCAATAGGGATTAGGTCTGGACTTTAAGTAGAACATTCCAAAACTTTAAATTTGTTGCCTTTTATCAATTTTCATGTAGTCTTGATTGTGTGTTTTGGAATGGTGGCACAACCAGTTATTGAGAGTAAGGGGTCAATTCCTTTTTCACACAGGGGAATCGGATGTTGCATAACTATGTTAATGAAATAAATTAAATAACTGTGACTATTTTTTTTAAATATTTGTAAACTCAAGTTCCCTTTATCTAATAGTAGGTTTTGGTTGAACATTTTGTAACATTCAGTTAAAAAAAGAAGCAAAAATAGAGAACCAGAAAGGGGGAAATACTGTTTCATGTCACTGTACAGTATGTGAACCCGACGTCAGTGTGCGGTTAACAGTATAGCTTCCACCACTGTCCCTGTCACCATACCGGGCTCAAACTAGTGGTCCTCTGCTCACAAACACACGTCACCTCACTCCTTGACAACATACCGACCAATTGAAAAATCACCTTTACATTGATATAAATTCATATTATTATTATTGGGAGAGACTGTAACAGTGATGTGTATGAACCCTGGACCGCTGATGCTATGTAACGGCCAATGAGAGACTTTAAATCCATCTGTCTCTATATATGGTACTCCCCAGAAGAAGCAGTCCTCCATAAGAATTATGTGAATTCTACAGTATTTCAATCAAATGTTTCAAGGACAAAATGACATGTATTTAAGTATTTTGTTGTAGACGGGACAGAAAAGTTAGTACTCTATAAATACAATACTTTAATATCTTTACATGTTTTTATTTTATTTGTTATGTTCAGATCATATAAAAAGCATGAGCTGGAGCACACTCAGAGAAAATGACTTATTGTAGAGGTGCTGACTAACAGTGAATACACTGTAAGCTATAAAAACAAAGAGAGTTGCACACTCTATATATATAAACTCCCAGTCATTTATTGGGTAAAACACCAACGTTTCGGCATCACTGTGCCTTCTTCAGGGTAAAGTCATGAATGCTTGAGCCAAGTTATGTTGACAAACAGTGCAATTAGTGCAACCAATGACAATAGTGAGGGGTGTGTCATAATTATGAGGTTAATTTGAATGAATTGAGTGAAACTGTTGAAAGACAATAGTTTATAGCATATTGAATATATTAGCCTATTGTTATCATTAATATTAGCATAAGATTAGCATCAACATACATTATTGTTTAATTTAATTTCACATATATTTAATTGTTTCCAATATCATTAATGTTGTTAAAATGTTATATTTTGGTTAATCCATAATGCATAGTAAGCATCATCAACAGGGGGAACATATTGGTTGTACACTGATAAGCTGTAGAAAGAATATATTCATTTATAAGACTTCTTTATAAAAAATAATTGTTCATTAGAAGGGACTGAGACCAAATTCAATTTTAAGACACTAGGGGTCAATGTTTTTAAATACCTCCTCTCCTTGGTAGACCAACATGCTCAATGCGTGTGTATATGAGTGTGTATTTGAGGGAGCAGATGGGATGGTTAGCTTCAACAAAGTGAGCTGCTATTGGATAGTCAGTGTTCTTAAACCTGATTGAGCTGCTATTGGATAGTCAGTGTTCTTACACCTGATTGAGCTGCGGTGTTCAGCTCTACATTGTTTTAATTGTCTTTTCGTTTGTCCTACGTTGGCTTTCCCACATGAACATGTGATGAGATAGATCACTACCTTTATCTTGCAAGAGATGATACCCCTAACAGGGAATTTTCCACCTGTATGTGGGTGTCTGAAGAAGGATGTTTATGTAGTGCTATTGCACTGTGACCATGAGCCACATTTGTAGTTCCCATTTGGAATGGGTGTCAAGAGTGTCTTGATCTCACTAAGCTGTCCTCAATATTGCGACCATGCTTATAGACCACCAGTGGGGGGTCCTTGAAGAGGTGTGCAATTGTTGTGTCTGATTGCAGAATATGCCAGTGCTTCTTCAGGATTACTTTTATTTTCTCTGAACACTTGGTGTACTTAGTGCAAAAAACTTATTTTTCTTCTTTGGTTTGTTTTTAGCAAATCCTCTTTTGGTTTTTGAGATATTTTCATCATTGCAGCATCAAGACTTTTTTCCTTGTAGCCTCTGATTTTAAATGTATTTTTCATTTTCTAAGCATTGCTGTCAAAATTTGACTGTTGGCCACAGATTCGTTTAATCCTTTATAACTGGCTATATGGTAGACCATTCCTGAGGGGAAGGGCATGAATACTATCCCCACCTAGCAGGGTATTGAGGTCTGTTGGCTGTGTGTACAAGTCTGTATGTAATGCATCATTCTCTTTGATGATCCATCAGTCCAGGTAGTTTATTTTTCTCTCATCAGTCTGCATGGTGAATTTGAGATATTCAGAGCTCTTGTTTAGCAGAGTTTGGAATTAATTTAGTTCCTGCTGACTACCTTCCCAGAGCACAAAGACATCATCTATGTATCTCTTCCATGAGAGGATTTTAGAGAGAAGGGGGTGTGGTTCCTCAAATTGTTCCACATACAGGTTCACATAGTTGGGGTCAAAGGGGGAGCCCATGGCTACACCCCGAATTTGAAGGAAAAACTCTGACTCAAAGATGAAGTAGTTATTGGATGATACCAGTTCAGTGAGATGCAATATGCGATCATTGGCTGGAGAAAGGCTAGTGTATCTCTGTTGAAGGAAGTGTTGCAGTTTCACAAAATAGAATTTAAAAGTTAGAATTAAGGTGTCTGTAATAGAATATATTTGTCAAAAACGAATGTAAACATTAATAAATGCATTTTTCATAGCTTCCAAAAACTTTTTTACAATGCAGGAGTAACAAGATTGCCGTGCAGTTGCCTCCAAACAGCGGCACCTGGCAGTCATCTAGGGTTAATACATATCATTGGACTGAACTGAAAATATATCAGAACCTCCCTGATGTTGTCTTTTATGTTGCAGGTGTTCTGGCCTGTTTTGGTCAACGAGATTTGATCACCACAATGCCAGATAGACTGGATGTACTGACTGGCTCCTGTATGCAAATCCCATGTTCATTTGATATTCCTGGCCAAAATAAGGATACATTTAACAGCACAATACAAACCTCTGGAGTGTGGATTAAAGATAGCCCATACTTTGATGTGTGTCCGGACAGTGTGATATTTAACAGTAGTGAGACGGTCAACAGATATCAAGGGAAGATAACTGGAAACATGTCCCACAAGAACTGCACCACAGTCTTCTTCAATGTAACCACCAGTTACACTAATAAATACTTCTTCAGGATTGAGAGACAACCATTCCTTGCAACAGACATTGAAAAGTCTGTTTATATAGGTGTCAGAGGTAAGAGACAATTTAACTGTTTACCAACTATTTTTCCCAGTTTATTTTCCTTTCATCAAAGATAAGAACAAGTGTACAGTTTAACTTTTAGTGTAAAATATATTTATCTGCAATGTATTACAGATTTGCCTTCCAGTCCCATCATTACTGTCTCAGGTGAGGTGAAGGAAGGGACCCCTGTCAGTTTGAACTGCTCTGCTGTCACTCCCTGTCCTGAACACCCCCCTGAGCTGACATGGACTCTCCCAACACAGTTTACACATGAGAACCAACTGCAGGAGAATCCAGACCAAACCAAATCAGTTCTCTCCACGGTGACCTTCACTCCGTCATACCTTCATCATGAGCAGAACATCACTTGTACTGCAGTCTACCCAGTAGGGTCAAGCAACAAGACAGCTGAACATAACATGATGCTTAAGGTTTCATGTAAGATTTAGTCACCGGTTCCTGTAGAATAGATAATTCTACCATGTTGTCACTTTTGATTGTAATAGAGTGGTTTTGATGAGACTATTCAATATACCATATCCAGATACATTGTAAATGAACCCCTCTCCCTCAGTCTCTCCTAAGGACACCTCGGCCTCCATCAGTCCAGCTGATCCAGTATTAGTGGGCAGCTGTGTTAATCTGACCTGCAGCAGTACAGCCAACCCTCCTGTGACAACCTTCACCTGGTTCAAGATCAGTGAGGGTAAACCAACACAGGTAGCATCTGGACTGAGTTACACCCTCAATGTGACTGTTGGTGATGGAGGACTGTACTACTGTGAAGCAAGAAATAGTCACGGCTGTGGGAAGTCAAAGGAAGTGCAGCTGGCTATTAAAGGTAGAAGCATTGGCACATTCAATACGACACAACATTACGAATATTATAGATATAGATAGATGTAGAAGAGATATACTTCTACATGCCTGCTATATGTATCTAGTTATGATACGGTTGTAGGATCTTAATTTGATCACTATTTTGTTGCTGAGAAGTTTCTTGCGCTGAGTGAAATACAGATAAGCTTTGTGATTTACATAAATTCACCAAAAATATGCGCTAAAACGTGGTTATATTAATATTGTTGCAATTTTCATGTAGCCTTATTTTGTCCTATAGCCTAACCACCAATGGAACAACATTACGGAGGAAACATTCAAATCCTTTTGCTGGAGGATTATTTTGCTGCAACAATACTGGCTAAATTAAGACCTTACATCTGTACATCTACAGTATATGTGTAAATTGTAATGTTAGACAATGTGCAAAATGTTTCCTCTTTTAGGAACAGATGATCATAATATGTATTTTATTTACAGGACAAGAAGAGCCTGTTAACACAAAGGTTTTTGAGATTGTAGGAAAAACCTTGGGGTTGCTTTTCCTTTTCAGCCTGATCGTATTCTTTGCATGGTAAAAAGATATTCCCAGCCTCAATGCAAACATATTTATCATGCTGATTGTGCTTTTGTATATGAACACCTAAATGATGTCAAAATACGTTTATTCTTGTCTTCCAGGAGGAGGAGAACATCTTGACTCCCCAGTGGGTTTGACATGACAGACCGTTCACAGGGACTGGTGGGAATGTTAGAATAAACTTTTAAAACCCATCTAGAATGTGAACTTAAGGAAGAATTGACGCTCTTAACATGCTATGATAATTCTGCTAACATGCTACATAAATGCTCATAAACATGCTACGAAAAAGTCAATTCCGTATCAGAGAGGAGTGAAAAGAGTGTCTCTGTGGCTTCCAGCTCACCAGGCTCTTCTTGGCAAATAGACTTCAAAGAGGAAGTTGGTGTAGGAGAAGTTGAGTAGTGTGTGAGAATCAGTCAGATACCATTCCAGTTACTCTGTTTCATACCAAGTCTGTTTTTCATGTTGAAACATAATGTTACAACCATATGTTTTGTATCAAACTGAAATGTAACTTTTCCTTTTTTGTCTTCAATAAATGAATAGTGTATTTTGGTTCATGATTTAACTATATGTTTAAATCCCACACACAATCCCATTCAGGCTGGGAGATAGAGGAGAGGGAGATGGTTATACTGCCAAAAGTTTCATTTGTTGTATTATTACAATTTATTGGGGGCTGTGATTTGGGGGCCCGTTTCAAAATGCTGCTGACCTGTCCTACACCGAGAAGGGGACATTAAAAACTGTAGTATTCTTTTAAAATAAAATCTCATACAATTATTAGGAAGTACGTCACTGACGAGATGTGCCATATGAATTTCATCACGTTAGTTTGTCAGACCACACTATGTGTGTGACAGTCTCTCCTGTAGACAGTGTACGTTACCGTCTAAGGCAAGTATCGACTTCTTCAATATATCTTCTGTTAATTTGAATGTTCAAAATAAATGAAAGGAAATGAATTATGAGTAATGAGATTCAATATGTTCTAAAGTACTGCTGTTTGTTCATGTATTATCTTCACAACTGAAGGACATAGTGTATTTGATATGGAGATGGTTCAATGCAATGTGTTGTGTGAGTTAAGCTACTCTACCAGTAAGTGTATGTTTGTACTGTTTCAGGTGATCAGTAGTGTGTGAGTTCTCACATGGCTTGTCCTGAGAACATGTTTTTTCTCATTGTCCTCTTTATGTCAGGTGAGTCTTCCACACAACAACAACTAGTTATGAATCAGACATAAAGGAATAACCACAAGTCATTATATTTTATGGGGTGTGCTATATAACTGTGTTGAAAAGTGTGCAGTTAATTCCTCATTAGTGTATTTTAATAGTCTGGATTCAAACAGTCTTGTGAAAAAGTATTTCTGATATTTTTGATACTGAATGTTATCAGATAGTCAATCAAAAGCTGATATTAGATCAATGGAACCTGAGTGAACAAATAACACAACAATGACATACTTATTTCATTTATTACTTAAACAAAGTTATGCAACACCCACATGTTCATTGAAATAAGTCTATATTATTATTATTATTAGTAGAGACTGTACCGTTGATGTGTATAAACCCTGGATAACTGATGCTATGTAACGGCCAATGAGAGACTTTAAATCCACCGGTCTCTATATATGGTCTCCCCAGAAGAAGCAGTCCTCCATAAGAATTAATGGAATTCTACAGTATTTCAATCAAAATGTTTCCAGGACAAAATTACATGTATTTAAGTATTATGTTGTAGATGGGGACAGTAAAGTTAGTACTCTATAAAGAAAATACTTTAATATATTTACATGTTTATTTTATTTGTTATGTTCAGGTTATATAAAAAGAGTGAGCTGGAGCACACTCAGAGAAAATGACTTATTGTAGAGGTGCTGACTAACAGTGAATACACTGTAAGCTATAAAAACAAAGAGAGTTGCACACTCTATATATATAAACTCCCAGTAATTTATTGGGTAAAACACCAACGTTTCGGCATCACTGTGCCTTCTTCAGGGTAAAGTCATGAATGCTTGAACCAGGTTATGCAGACAAACAGTGCAATTAGTGCAACCAATGACAATAGTGAGGGGTGTGTCATAATTATGAGGTAAATTTGAATGGATTGAGTGAAACTGTTAATTGACAATAGTTTACAGCATATTGAATATATTAGGCTATTGTTATCATTAACATTAGCATACGATTAGCATCAACATACATTATTGTTTAATTTAATTTCACATATATTTATTGTTTCCAATTTCATAAAATGGTGTTACAAGTAATCTTTTGGTTCATCCATAATGCATAATAAGAATCATGAACAGGGAGAAGATATTGGCTGTACGCTGATAAGCTGTAGAAAGAATATATTAATTTATAAGACTTCTTCATAAAACAGTAATTGTTCATAAGAAGGGCCTGAGATCAAAGTCAATATTCTGACCACTAGGGGTCAATGTTTTTCAATAGGAAATCCAGTAGTCCTCTCTTTGTAGTAGTAGGATCTCCATGTTAACTCCTCTCCTTGGTAGAGCAACAGGATCAATACCTGTGTATTTGAGGGAGGAGATGGGATCAACCTGTGTTGCTTCAACAAAGTGAGCTGCTACTAGATAGTCAGTGTTCTTACACCTGATTGAGCTGCGGTGTTCAGCTCTGCATTGTTTTAAATGTCTTTTTGTTTGTCCTACGTTGGCTTTTCCACATGAACATGTGATGAGATAGATCACTCCCTTTATCTTGCAAGAGATGATACCCCTAACAGGGATTTTTCCACCTGTATGTGGGTATCTGAAGAAGGATGTTTTTGTAGTGCTATTGCACTGTGCGCTAGAGCCACATTTGTAGTTCCCATTTGGATTGTGTGTCAAGAGTGTCTGAGTGGGCTCAGGCGGCAGGTCAGATCTCACTAAGCTGTCCTCAATATTGCCACCATGCTTATAGACCACCAGTGGGGGGTCCTTGAAGAGGTGTGCAATTGTTGTGTCTGATTGCAGAATATGCCAGTGCTTTTTCAGGATTACTTTTATTTTCTCTGAACACTTGGTGTACTTAGTGCAAAAGACTTGTTTTTCTTCTTTGGTTTAGTTTTTAGCAATTCCTCTCTTGGTTTTTGAGATATTTTCATCGTTGCAGCATCAAGACTTTTTTCCTTGTAGCCTCTGATTTTAAATGTATTTTTCATTTTCTAAGCATTGCTTTCAAAGTCTGACTGTTGGCCACAGATTCGTTTAATCCTTTATAACTGGCTATATGGGAGACCATTCCTGAGGGGAAGGGGGTGAATACTATCCCCACCTAGCAGGGTATTGAGGTCTGTTGGCTGTGTGTACAAGTCTGTATGTAATGCATCATTCTCTTTGATGAACCATCAGTCCAAGTAGTTTATTTTTCTCTCATCAGTCTGCATGGTGAATTAGAGATATTCAGAGCTCTCGTTAAGCCGAGTTTGGAATTCATTTAGTTCCTGCTGACTTCCTTCCCAGAGCACAAAGACATCAAAGACATCTCTTCCATGAGAGGATTTTAGAAAGAAGGGGGTGTGGTTCCTCAAATTGTTCCACATACAGGTTCACATAGTTGGGGGCAAAGGGGGAGCCCATGGCTACACCCCGAATTTGAAGGAAAAACTCTGACTCAAAGATGAAGTAGTTATTGGATAATACCAGTTCAGTGAGTTACAAGATGTGATCATTGGCTGGAGAAAGGCTAGTGTCTCTCTGTTGAAGGAAGTGTTGCAGATCACAAAATATAATTTTAAAGTTAGAATTAAGGTGTCTGTAATAGAATATATTTGTCAAAAATGAATGTAAACATTAATAAATGCATTTTTCATAGCTTCCAAAAACTTTTTTACAATGCAGGAGTAACAAGATTGCCGTGCAGTTGCCTCCAAACAGCGGCCCCTGTCAGTCATCTAGGGTTAACACATATCATTGGACTGAACTGAAAATATATCAGAACCTCCCTGATGTTGTCTTTTATGTTGCAGGTGTTCTGGCCTGTTTTGGTCAACGAGGTTTGATCACCACAATGCCAGATAAACTGGATGTACTGACTGGCTCCTGTGTGCAAATCCCATGTTCATTTGATATTCCTGACCAACATAGGTATACATTTAACAGCGCAATACTAACCTCTGGAGTGTGGATTAAAGAAAGCCCATACCTTGGTGGGCGTCCGGACAATGTGATATTTAACAGTAGTGAGAAAGACAACAGATATCAAGGGAAGATAACTGGAAACATGTCCCAGAAGAACTGCACCACAGTCTTCTTCAATGTAACCACCAGTTACACTAATAGATACTTCTTCAGGATTGAGAGTCAACCATTCCGTGCAACAGATCCTGATAAGTCTGTTGATATAGTTGTCAGAGGTAAGAGACAATTTAACTTTTAACCAACTATTTTTCCAGTTTAGATTCCTTGCATCAAAGATAAGAGAAGAACAAGTGGACAGTTTAACTTTTAGTATAAAATATATTTATCTACAATGTATTACAGATTTGCCTTCCAGTCCCATCATTACTGTCTCAGGTGAGATGAAGGAAGGGACCCCTGTCAGCTTGAACTGCTCTGCTGTCGCTCCCTGTCCTGAACACCCCCCTGAACTGACATGGACTCTCCCAACACAGTTCACAACTGAGAACCAACTGCAGGAGAATCCAGACCAAACCAAATTAGTTCACTCCACGGTGACCTTCACTCCGTCATACCTTCATCATGAGAAGAACATCACTTGTACTGCAGTCTACCCAGTAGGGACAAGCAACAAGAGAGCAGAACATAACATGATGCTTAAGGTTTCATGTAAGATTTAGTCACCGGTTCCTGTAGAATAGATCATTCTACCATGTTTTCACTTTTGATTGTAATAGAGTGGTTTTGATGAGACTATTCAATATACCATATCCAGATACATTGTAAATGAACCCCTCTCCCTCAGTCTCTCCTAAGGACACCTCGGCCTCCATCAGTCCAGCTGATCCAGTATTAGTGGGCAGCTGTGTTATTCTGACCTGCAGCAGTACAGCCAACCCTCCTGTGACAAACTTCACCTGGTTCCAGATCAGTGGAGATAAACCAACACAGGTAGCATCTGGACTGAGTTACACCCTCAATGTGACTGTTGGTGATGGAGGACTGTACTACTGTGAAGCAAGAAATAGTCAAGGCTATGGGAAGTCAAAGGAAGTGCAGCTGCCTATTAAAGGTAGAAGCATTGGCACATTCAATACGACACAACATTAAGAATATTATAGATATAGATAGATGTAGAAGAGATATACTTCTACATGCCTGCTATATGTGTCTAAGTATGATATGGTTTTAGGATCTTAATTTGATCACTATTTTGTTGCTGTGAAGTTTCTTGCGCTGCGTGAAATACAGATAAGCTTTGTGATTTACATAAATTCACCAAAAACCTGCACTAAAACGTGGTTATATTAATATTGTTGCAAATTTCATGTAGCCTTATTTTGTCAAGCTAATAGCCTCACCACTAATTGAACAACATTATGTAGTAACTGTTTTATCCTTTTACTGCAGGATTATTTTGTTGCAACAATACTGGATAAATTAAGATCTTACATCTGTACATCTACAGTATATGTGTAAATTGTAATGTTAGACAATGTGCAAAATGTTTCCTCTTTTAGGAACAGATGACCATAATATGTGTTTTATTTACAGGACAAGAAGAGCCTGTTAACCCAAAGGTTTTTGAGATTGTAGGAAAAACCTTGGGGTTGCTTTTCCTTTTCAGCCTGGTCGTATTCTTTGCATGGTAAAAAGATATTCCCAGCCTCAATGCAAACATATTTATCATGCTGATTGTGCTTTTGTATATGAACACCTAAATGATGTCAAAATACCTTTATTCTTGTCTTCCAGGAGGAGGAGAACATCTAGACTCCCCAGTGGGTTTGACATGACAGACCGTTCACAGGGACAGGTGGGAATGTTAGAATAAACTTTTAAAACCCATCTAGAATGTGACCTTAAGGAAGAATTGAATGAATACTGTGTTGTGTAACCAACTGTAACTATGAAGTCATTATTCGTCTGAAGTGTCGGTCCTGACAACTGTTCCTTTCTCTGTGTTCTCTCCACAGAACTCCCCGGCTGGGACAGTGTGCTCTAACCAGGCCACGGTCGGTAGAGTGAACCAGTAACCACCACTTAACAACCTAGATGGGCTTCATGCACAAGTCAATAAAAGAGGTGCTTTTTATGTATTTTGCCAATGGGTTTTAAGTGTTTTTATGTACAGTATTGTCATTGTGTATTAGTTTTCTATTGATACTTTTGTTACATTTGTAATTGTGTGCTCTTTGATTATCTGTATATTTGTGCAATTTGCTGGGATGAAAAGTGTTTAACTGTTACTATAGTGGTGATATGATGATGTAGGCTACTCTTTATTTTAGACCATTTATTTTGAGTGATGAGTTCACAGAGCATCTGTTTAATGGGTTCCAGTATAGAGGACCTGCTGAGTTCAACTAGCCTACTGAAGGCAGTTTAAGACCATATAAAGTCAATGATGACTGAGGAGAGAAGACACAGTTAGTTAGAGAGACAGTGGTCTGATACAAGACAGGAAGTTGGTGCAGGAAGTCTACATGATGGCAGAATGGTGTTAACATCTACTAGTCATTGTTTCTCTGCATCTTTTGTGCAGTTACCAGAATAACAATAACATCTATTTTCAGTTTATGACTATTTACAGTTTATTTCTATTTAGAAGTTGTTGTGTCAGTTTTTATGTTGAGTGTTAAATCAAAGAAACAATTGAGGCTGAATTTAAGGTTGTTTTTTAATAACACTGTAATAAAAACCTTTACATTCAATTTCCATGAAATCTTTTGGTCTTACTGGTCCAACATTTTACATATCTCATTAAAATGGATTAAATTGAGATTTTGTGTCACGAGCCTACACACAATTCACCATAATTTGGATTTTTTTTTTTAGACATATAAAAATAAATCATGAAAAGCTGAAATATCTCGTGTCAATTGGTGTTCAACCCCTTTATTATGGCATGCCTAAATAAGTTCAGGAGTAAAGATTTGCTTAACTAGTTACATAAGTTGCATGGACTCACTCTGTGTGCAATGCCAGTGTTTAAAATTATTTTTTCAACGACTACCTCATCTCTGTACCCCACACATACAATTATCTGTAAGGTCCCTCAGTCAAGCAGCGAATTTCAAATAGATTAAACCACAAAGACTGGGAGCTTTTCCAATGACTCACAAAGAAGGGCACCTGTTGGTAGATGGGTAAAAAGAGCATGGCGAAGATATTAATTACAGTTTGGACGTTTTTTTAATACACCCAATCACTACAAAGGTACAGGCGTCCTTCCTAAATCAGTCGCCGGAGAGGAAGGAAACCGCTCAGGGATTTCACCTACAGGAGGTTGGTGGCACCTTAATTGGGTAGAAAGGCTCATGGTAATGGCTGGAGCAGAATAGGTGGAATGGTATCAATACATCCAACACGTTTTCCATGTGTTTGATTCCATTTGCTCCGTTCCAGACATAATTATGAGTTGTCTTCCTCTCAGCAGCCTCCACTGATTTCACCATAACGCCAGTGGTGACATTAAAACAGTTACAGAGTTTAATGGCTGTGATTGGAGAAAACTGAGGATGGATCAACAACATTTTACTTACCCCACAATACTAACCTAAATGACAGAGTGAAAAGAAGGAAACATGTACAGAAAAAATATTCCAAAGCATGCATTCTGTTTGCAATTAGGCACTAAAGTAAAACTGCAAAACATTTGGCCAAGAAATTCACTCTATGTCCAACGCAACATATCACTGAGTACCACTCTTCATATTTTCAAGCATGGTGATGGCTGCCAAGTTATGGGTATGCTTGTCATCATGTTTTTTAGCATAAAAATAAATAGAATAGAGCTAATCATAGGCAAAACGCTAGAGAAAAACATGGTTCAGTCTGATTTTCAAAAGACAGACAAATTCACCTTTCAGCAGGACAATAACCTAAAACACAACACCAAATATGCACCAGAGTTGCTTACTATGACAATATTGAATGTTCCTAATTGTCCAAGTTACAGTTTTGATCCGCTTGGAAATCTATGGCAAGACTTGAAAATGGCTGTCTAGCAATTATCGACAACCAATTTGAAAGGGCTTGAAGAATTTTTTAAAGAATGATGTTGAACATTCCAGTTGTGCAAAGCTCTAATAGACTTACCCAGAAAGACTCACAGCTGTAATCGCTGCCAGAGGTGATTTAAACATGCATTGACTCAGGGGTCTGAATACTTATGTAAATTATATATTTCTGTATTTCATTTTCAATAAATCTGCAAACATTTCTAAAACATACTTTCACTTTGTTATTATGGGTTATTGTGTGCAAATGAATGAGAAAAAATATATATTTTATCATTTTTTATTCAGGCATTAACACAACAAAATGTGGAATAAGTCAAGGGGTATGAATACTTCCTGGCACTGAGTACACCAAACATTAGGAACACCTTCCTAATATTATGTTTCACCCACTTTTGACTTCAAAACAGTCTCAATTAACCAGGGCAAGGACACTACAAGATTTATTTTCTTAAAGTAGGCAAGTCATTTAAGAACAAATTCTTATTTTCAATTACAGCCTAGGAACAGTAGGTTAACCTGTTGAGGACAGAGGGCGCTGTTTTCACTTTGGGGGAAAATCGTGCCCAATTTAAACAGCCTCGTACTCAATTCTTGCTCGTACAATATGCATATTATTATTACTATTGGATAGAAAACACTCTCTAGTTTCTAAAACCGTTTGAATTATATCTGTGAGTAAAACAGAACTCATTTTGCAGCAAACTTCCTGACAGGAAGTGGAAAATCTGAAATCGATGCTCTGTTCTAGGGCCTGCCTATAAATGGCCTACATATATATCAGTATACATGCACTTCATACACCTTCCACTAGATGTCGACAGGCAGTGAGAGAAGAAATGGAGTGTATAACTTGATCTGGGGTCGAATAAAATCTCTTGGCATGACGTGTCACCAGTTTCCTGTTTTCTGGAGCGCGCGAGAAGGGACCTGGTATTGCCTTCTGAAAAGCTGTCGTTATAGACGACTAATATCTCCGGCTTTGATTTTATTTGATAAATGTGACAATATCACCGTAAAGTATGTTTTTTCAATATAGTTTTATTAGATTATTGAAATTTATTCGGGACGTTAGGCGTGTTGCGTTGTGTGCCTTTGTTCAGGATGGAGAGCTTCGCGCTACTTTGCTAGCTTTCCGTGCTAATTGACTGGAGAAGAGGACATTCTAAAACCAAACAACGATTGTTCTGGACAAAGGACCCCTTGTACAACATTCTGATGGAAGATCATCAAAAGTAGGACCCATTTTATGATGCTATTTCATATATCTGTCGAACATGTTGTACTAGTAGTTTGCGCCCAGATTTATAGCTCTCGCTATAACTAAGCTGGATGTCGTAATGAAGTTATTTTTAGAATTCTAACACGGCGATTGCATTAAGAACTTAAGAACTAGTGTATCTATCATTTCCTATACAACATGTATTTTCTAGTAACGTTTATGAATAGTTATTTGGTCAGAATAGTTGAGTGTCATAAAAATATCCGCACATTCTGGGAAAAAGATGCTACGTTAGCACAATGTATAACCACTGATTTCAGCTCTAAATATGCACATTTTCAAACAAAACATAAGTGTATGTATAACCTGATGTTATAGGATGTCATCTGATGAAGGTTTATGAAGGTTAGTGAAAATTAATATATTTTGCTGGTTTATTCGCTATCGCTAACGTGCCTATTGCTATCGCTAACGTGCCTTGATGAATGAATGCAGTAGTGTGGTAGGCTATTGTAGTAAGCTAATATAATGCTATATTGTGTTTTCGCTGTAAAACACTTAAAAAATCGGAAATATTGGCTGGATTCACAAGATGTTTGTCTTTAATTTGCTGTACACCATCGATTTTTCAGAAATGTTTTATGATGAGTATTTAGGTATTTGACGTTGGTGTCTGTAATTACTCTGGCTGCTTCGGTCCTATTTGTGACGGTAGCTGTGATGGTAGCTGCAATGTAAAACTGATTTATACCTCAAATATGCACATTTTTCGAACAAAACATAGATTTATTGTATAACATGTTATAAGAATGTCATCTGATGAAGTTGTTTCTTGGTTAGTTTGGTTGGTTCTTGGTTAGTTAGGTTGGCTTTGTGCATGCTACCTGTGCTGTGAAAAATGTCTGTCCTTTTTTGTATTTGGTGGTGAGCTAACATAAATATATGTGGTGTTTTCGCTGTAAAACATTTTAAAAATCGGACATGTTGACTGGATTCACAAGATGTGTATCTTTCATTTGTTGTATTGGACTTGTTAATGTGTGAAAGTTAAATATTTCTCAAAAATATTTTTTGAATTTCG
Organism: Salvelinus namaycush; assembly: GCF_016432855.1. Classification (NCBI taxonomy): domain Eukaryota; kingdom Metazoa; phylum Chordata; class Actinopteri; order Salmoniformes; family Salmonidae; genus Salvelinus; species Salvelinus namaycush. Next base: position 146,393 of record NW_024057964.1, on the reverse strand, counting down.
CGCTCTGCCTTTTCAGTGGAATGTGGGAGGAGTTCCGCTAGCGGAACCCCGGTGCCAGACAGGTTAACCTGTTTGGGCTGCAAGCCCGACACCGGTACAATTATGACAACATCCAGCTCAAGTGCAGGGCGCGACATTCAAAAGCTAGTTTTTAAAAATATTTAACTTTCACACATTAACAAGTCCAAGACACCAGATGAAAGATAAACTTCTTGTGAATCAAACCAACATGTCCGATTTTTAAAATGTTTTACAGGGAAGACAAAATATGTAAATCTATTAGCTAACCACGTTAGCAAATGACACGACTTTTCTAACTCCATCAGTTTCTTACTCCATCAGGTGCTATCACAAATTCGACCAAATAAAGATATAAATAGCCACTAACCAAGAAACAAATTCATCAGATGACAGTCTGATAACATATTTATTGTATAGCATATTTTTTTTTCGAAAAATGTGCATATTTCAGGTATAAATCATATTTTACATTTCAGCTACAAATCAGAAAGTGCACCGAAAGCAGCCATAATATTTACAGACACCAACAGACACCAACGTCAAATGGCTTATTACTCATCATAAAACATTTCCGAAAAATATATAGTTTGCAGCAATTGAAAGATAGGCAACTTGTGATTCCAAACAATATTTCCGATGTATTAAATGTTTTACAGCGAAAACAAAATGTATCGCTATATTAGCGTAGCCACAATAGAGAGACACATTTGGGCGCCCACGACCCGTTCACATGCACGACAGATATATGAAATAACATCATAAAATGAGTCTTACTTTGGCTGATCTTTCATCAGAATGTTGAAACAGGCGTCCTCTGTCCAGATGAGTCGTTGTTTCGTTTCAGAATGAGAAATATCCCTGTTCATTTAGCATTTCCAGTAGCCGTGGCCCAACGTAAACACAGTCATACGACGGAACACGGCAAAACTCCCGAATAAAGTTTCAATAATCTGATTAAACTATATTGAAAAAACATACATTACGATGATATGGTCACATATATCCCAAAAAAATCGAGCCGGAGACGTTAGCCGTTCGTTAGGAAGGCAAAACAGAAGTCCATCCCACTTCCTTCAGAATACCGGAAGTTGGCGCTCAGGTCAAAGAAATAGGTTTTTTTCCACCATAGACCAAGAGGAGCAAAAAAATTTCTTCTCTGACATCCTCTTTACACCAATAGGAAGGCGTATAGACTGTCAGCAGACTCCTAGATGTTATGACCATGTATAGGCATCAGATTGAAAAGAGCATAGATTTCTGACATTTCACTTCCTGGTCAGGAAAAGTGCTGCAAAAGGACTTCTGTTTCACTCAGAGAAATAATTCCAACTCTTTTAGAAACTAGAAAGTGTTTTCTATCCAAAAAGAATAATAATATTCATATTGTACAAGCAAGATTTGAGTAGGAGGCCGTTTGAAATGGCCACCTCTTCCAGGTTACTCAGTGCTGCCAGTTGCAGCCATAAGAAGTTAACTAGCTTGTTCAGGGGGAGAATGACAGATTTTTACCTTGTCAGCTCAGGGGTTCGATCTTGCAACCTTTCGGTTATTAATCCAACGCTCTAACCACTAGGCTACCTGCCAACCCAAAAGATGTCGAAAGCATTCCACAGGGAAGCTGGCTCATTTGGACTCCAATGCTTCCCACAGTTGTGTCAAATTGGCTGGATTTCATTTGGGGGTGGACCATTCTTGATATACACTGGAAAATGTTGTGTGAAAAACCCCAACAGTGTTGCAATTCTTGAAACCAGTGTCCCTGGCAACTACAGTCGTGGCCAAAAGTTTTGAGAATGACACAAATATTTATTTTCACAAAGACTGCTGCTTTAGTGTCTTTAGATATTTTTTGTCAGATGTTACTATGGAATACTGAAGTATATTTACCAGCCTTTCATTTCATTTCAACGGCTTTTATTAACAATTACATGAAGTTGATGCAAAGAGTCATTATTTGCAGTGTTGACCCTTCTTTTTCAAGACCTCTGCAATCCACCCTGGCATGCTGGCTTCTTTGCTGCCCTTCTTGACACCAGGCCATCCTCACTGTGCATGCAGATGCACTCACACCTGCCTGCTGCCATTCCTGAGCAAGCTCTGTACTGGTGGTGCCCCGATCCCGCAGCTGAATCAACTTTAGGAGACGGTCCTGGCGCTTGCTGGACTTTCTTGGGCGCCCTGAAGCCTTCTTCACAACAATTGAACCGCTCTCCTTGAAATTCTTGATAATCCAATGAATGGTTGATTTAGGTGCAATCTTACTTACATTATCCTTGTGTAACAGTACTCTTCTTGCGTTGTGTACAATCAATCCTCGACACGAACTCCAACGTGTAGCACCAGTCATGGAGATTTATTCTGATAGGAACAGCACAAAATTGCACGTCATGCAATGCACGGCTCACCATCCAACTCTGCACTCACGCACGCTGGTTTGGTGCTTGTTCACTGGGCATGTAGTTACCAAAATAATACAATTACAATATACAATATAATATCTTTAACAATGTACCTGATAGGAACAACACAAAATTGCACGTCATGCAATGCACGGCTCACCATCCAACTCTGCACTCACGCACTGTACAAAATATATGAACCCCCCCCCCCACCAGACACAGTAAGTTGCTAGCTAGTACTGGCGGGAATTCTTTACAACAAAATGCACAACCAATATTCTCCAAAAAACACTGCATCTTATGTGTGATGTTCGAATAACATTTACAAACCGGTTGATATAAATTGTACATTTAAATCATCACTTGGGAGTATAAACATCACTTTTGACGTACAGTGCTTTGCAACCAACAACTTACCGCTGGTTTGGTGCTTGTTCACTGGGACGATTCTAACTGAAACATCCTCCCTCGTAAGCAAGCTACACAAACCAGCCAATAAGATGCCATGTTGAGTAGGTGAAGGCAAGACAAAACTAAAACCAAAAACCCATTGGCTTAACAATAAAGTGGCAAGGGGAATCACCAATATAACCCTGTTACACTTGCCTGTGAAGCCCTTTATGTACAAAGCACTGATGACAGCATGTGTTTCCTTGCAGCTAACCATGGTTGACAGAGGAAGAACAATGATTCCAAGCACCACCCTCCTTTTGAAGCTTCCAGTCTGTTATTCAAACTCAATCAGCATGACAGAGTGATCTCCAGCCTTGTCCTCGTCAACACTCACACCTGTGTTAACGAGAGAATCACTTCAGCTGGTCATTTGTGGCAGGGCTGAAATGCAGTGGAATTTTTTGGGGGGGGAAGGCAAAGAGGGACTTTGCAATTAATTGCAATTCATCTGATCACTCTTCATAACATTCTGGAGTATATGCAAATTGCCATCATACAAACTGAGGCAGCAGACTGTGAAAATTAATATTTGTGTCATTCTCAAAATGTTTGGCCACGACTGTACTACCACCCCTCGTTCCAAGGCACTTACATTTTTTTGTCTTGCCCATTCACCCTCCAAATGGCCCACATACACAATCCATGTCTCAATTGTCTGAAGGCTTAAAAATCCTTCTTTAACCTGTCTCCTCCCCTTCATCTACAATGATTGAAGGGGATTTAACAAGTGACATCATTAAGGGATCTTAGTTTTAACCTGAATGATGATGGCGGCAGAAGGGATGGCTGCTGTTTTATGGGATCCTAACCAACTGTGCCATTTTGTGTGTTTTTTTTTTGCATTGTTTGTAACTTATTTTGTACATAATGTTGCTACTACCTCTCTGTTATGACCAAAAATAGCTTCTGGACATTAGAACAGCGATTACTCACTTCGAACTGGACAAAGATTTTTTCTTTAATGAGTACGGCCCGAAGGAAATAGTGCTTCTCTGAGACCAGGCCCAGATCCCTGTCATTCACGTGAGGAAAAGACGGAATTACAGGGGGTGGAGATCGAGGTGCCTTGTGAGAATTAGTCGAGTGTGTAGCCTGCCTCCACCATCCGTTCTATTGGCCAACCTACAATCACTGGAGAATAAACTGGATGTGCTTCTTTCAACACTATCCTACCAACGGGACATTAAAACTGTAAAGTCTTATGTTTCATAGAGTCGTGACTGAACGACGACATGGATAATGTACAGTTGGCTGGGTTTTCTGTGCATCGACAAGACAGAACAGCTGCCTACGGTAAGACAAGGGGTGGCGGTCTGTGTCTATTTGTCAATAACAGCTGGTGTGCGAAACCAAATATTAAGGAAGTCTCAAGGTTTTGCTCAACTGAAGTAGAGTATCTAAATAGACCACACTATTTACCAAGAGAGTTTTCATCTATATTTTTCATAGCTGTCTATTTACAACCACAAACCGACTTTAATGCAGGAAAAAGTAATCAGTTTTACCTCATTTCTACCAGCATGTTACATCTGCAACCAGAGGAAAAAAAACTCTAGACCACCTTTACTCCACACACAGAGATGCGTACAAAGCTCTCCATCGCCCTCCATTTGGCAAACCTGACAATAATTGTATCCTCTGATTCCTGCTTACAAGCAAAAACTGAAGCAGGAATTACAAGTGACTCGCTCAATACGGAAGTGGTCAGATGACGCAGATGCTAAGCTACAGGACTGTTTTGATGGCACAGACTGGAATATGTTCCGTGACTCATCCGATGGCATTGAGGAGTGTACCACATCAGTTACTAGCTTCATCAATATAGGCATCGATTACATTGTCCCCACAGTGAGAGTACGTACATATCCCAACCAGAAGCCATGGATTACAGGCAGCATCCGCACTGAGCTAAAGGGTAGAGCTGCCATTTTCAAGGAGTGGAACTCTAACCCGGACGCTTATAGGAAATCCCGCTATGCCCTCAGATGAACCATCAAACAGGCAAAGCATAAGTACAGGACTAATATTGAATCCTACTGCATCGGCTCCAACGCTCGTTGGATGTGGCATGGCTTGCAAACTATGACGGACTACAAAGGGAAGCCCAGCCACGAGCTGACACAAGCCTACCGGACAAGCTAAATTACTTCTATACGAGCTTCGAGATGAAGCAACACTGAAGCAGGCATGAGAGCACCAATAGTACAGGATGTGATTACGCTTTCTGGAGCCAATGTGAGTAAGACCTATAAACAGGTCAATATTTACAATGCCGCAGGGCCAGATGGATTACCAGGATGTGTACTCCGAGCATACGCTGACCAACTGGCAAGTGTCTTCACTGAAATTTTCAACCTGTCCCTGGCCGAGTCTGTTATACCTACATGTTTCAAGCAGTCCACCGTATTCCCTTTGCCCATGAACACCAAGGTAACCTGACTAAATGACTACCGACCTGTAGCACTCACATCTGTAGCCTGGCTGGCCATGGCTCACAACAACACCATATTCTCAGAAACCCTAGATCCACTCCAATTTGCATACCGCCCCAACAGATCCACAGATGACGCAATCTCTATTGCAATCAACACTGCCCTTTCCCACCTGGACAACAGGAACACCTACGTGAGAATGCTGTTCATTGACTACAGCTCAGCGTTCAACATCATAGTGACCTCAAAGCTCATCACTAAGCTAAGGACCCTGGGACTTAACTTGACTTTGGATTTTCAAGCATGAACTGCTTGTTTCAAGTCCTGTCATAATGTCTCAATTGGGATTAGGTCTGGACTAGGCACTTACAAAACTTGAAATTTGTTGCTTTATATCAATTTTCATGCTGACTTGATTGTGTGTTTTGGAATGGTGGCACAACCAGTTATTGAGTGTAAGGGAGCAATTTATTTTTCACACGAGGGAATTGGTTGATGCATAACTTTGTGAATTATATAAATTAATAACTATTAAAAAAATATATATTTGGTAACTCAAGTTCCGTTTATCTAATAGGTTTTGGTTGAAGATCTGATAACATTCAGTATATAAAAAAAGAAGCAAAAATAGAGAACCGGAAAGGGGAAATACTGTTTCATGTCACTGTATGTGCATGTGAAAGTGACGTCAGTGTGCAGCTAACAGTATAGGTTCCACCACTGTCCCTATCCCCATACCGGGCTCAAACTAGTGGTCCTCTGCTCACAAACACATGTCACCTCACTCCTTGACAACACACCAACCAATTGAAAAATCACCTGTACATTGAAATAAGATAATATTATTATTATTGGGAGAGACTGTACCAGTGATGTCAATGAAAAATGCCTGACCGATGATGCTATGTAACGGCCAATGAGAGACTTTAAATCCATCGGTCTCTATATATGGTACTCCCCAGAAGAAGCAGTCCTCCATAAGAATTAATGGAATTCAACAATATTTCAATCAAATGTTTCAAGGACTAAATGACATGTATTTAAGTATTTTGTTGTAGACGGGACAGTAAAGTCAGTACTCTATAAAGAAAACATTTTAATATCTTTACATGTTTTTTATTTTATTTGTTATGTTCAGGTCATGAAAAAAGCATGAGCTGGAGCACACTCAGAGAAAGTTACTTATTGTAGAGGTGCTGACTAACAGTGAATACACTGTAAGCTATAAAAACAAAGAGAGTTGCACACTCTATGTATATAAACTCCCAGTCATTTATTGGGTAAAACACCAACGTTTCGGCATCACTGTGCCTTCTTCAGGGTAAAGTCATGAATGATTGAACCAGGTTATGTAGACAAATAGTGCAAATTGTGCATCCAATGACAATAGTGAGGGGTGTATCATTGTCACGCCCTGACCTTAGAGATCCTTGTTATTCTCTATGTTTGGTTAGGTCAGGGTGTGACTCGGGTGGGAAAGTCTATTTTTTCTTTTTCTTTGTTTTTTGACGAGTGTGGTTCCCAATCAGAGGCAGCTGTCTATTGTTGTCTCTGATTGGGGATCATATATAAGTTGTCGTTTTCCTTTTGGGTTTTGTGGGATCTTATTTTCTGTGTAGTGTCTGTGCCTGACAGAACTGTTTGCTTTCGTTTTTTCGCTGTTGTTATTTTGTTTGAGTGTTTCTTGAATAAACGAATCATGAACACTTACCACGCTGCGCCTTGGTCCACTCTTTCCACTAACGAGAGCCGTAACAGAAGATCCCACCAAAAACGGACCACGCAGCGTGGCCAGGATGAGTGGACATGGGAGGAGATCCTGAGGGGAGAAGGACCCTGGACGCGGATTAGAGAGTATCGCCGTTCAAGGGAGCAGATGGAGGCAGAGAGAGCGGAACGGCAACGATAAGAGGAATTAGAGCAACGCTGTGAGCCGGAGAGGCAGCCTCAAAAAAAATGGGAGGGGGGCACACGGGTTGGCGAGCGGAGCGTGCTGAACAAACAGAACTAAGGGGTGAACGAGAACCAACTCTCTGTAAATACAATAAGGAGTTGGTCACGGTTCAAGTTTTTTTATTTTTTTTATTTAACCTTTATTTAACCAGGAATGGCTCATTGAGATTTAAAATCTCTTTTTCAAGAGCGTCCTGGCCAAGATAGACAGCCACGTTTTCCGGTTCTGTGCACCATAGGACGGATTGTGCTGGCTCAGCGCTCCTGCTCACCGGTGCGTCTCTTCGGCCCAGGATATCCTGCGCCAGCTCTACGCATGGTACCCCCAGTTCGCCAGCACAACCCAGTGCGGCCTGTTCCAGCTCCCCGCACTTGCCGTGCTACAGGGGGTATTCAGCCAGGACGTGTTGTGCCAGCTCTATGCTCCAGACCTCCAGTGCACCTCCACGGTCCAGTATATCCTGCGCCGGTTATACGCACTATGCCTCCAGTGCGCCTTCTTAGCCCAGTGCGTCCTGTGCCAGCTCTCCACACTCACCGAGCTAAAGTGGGTATCCAGCCAGGACGCGTTGTGGCAGATCCACGTACCAGGCTGCCAGTACGTCTCCTCAGTCCGGTGAGACCTGTTCCGGCTCCACGTACGAAGCCTCCAGTGATGATCCATGGTCCGACGCCTCCAGTGATGATCCATGGCACAAAGCCTCCAGTGATGATCCATGGCCCGGAGCCTGTAGTGATGATCCATGGCACGAAGCCTCCAGTGATAATCCATGGCCCGGAGCCCCCAGTGATGATCCATGGCCCAGGGCCTCCAGTGATGATCCATGGTTTGGAGCCTCCAGTGATGATCCATGGCCCGGAGCCTCCAGTGATGATCCATGGCACGAAGCCTCCAGTGATGATCCATGGCAAGAAGCCTCCAGGGGTGAGACATGGCACGAAGCCTCCAGAGACGGCCTCCTGTCCGGAGCTGCCAGAGTCTCCCTCCTGTCCGGAGCTGCCAGAGTCTCCCTCCTGTCCGGAGCTGCCAGAGTCTCCCTCCTGTCCGGAGCTGCCAGAGTCTCCCTCCTGTCCGGAGCTGCCAGAGTTGCCCACCTGTCCAGAGCTGCCAGAGTCGCCCTCCTGTCCGGGGCCCGCTGCGAGGGTCCCCAGTCCGGGGTCGTGGCGAGGGTTCTCGCTCTAGAGGCGCCACCTAAGTGGGCCAAGCCAGAGGTGGAGCGGGGTCTACGTACCGCACCAGAGCCGCCACCGCGGTGAAATGCCCACCCAGACCCTCCCCTAAAGGTTCAGGTTTTACGGCCAGAGTCCGCACCTTGGGGGGGGGGGGGGGGGGGGGGTACTGTCACGCCCTGACCTTAGTTCCTTTGTTATGTCTCTGTTTTGGTTTGGTCAGGGCGTGAGTTGGGGTGGGCATTCTATGTTTTTGTTCTATGTGTTATATTTCTATGTGTTTGGCCGAGTGTGGTTCTCAATCAGAGGCAGCTGTCTATCGTTGTCTCTGATTGAGAACCATACTTAGGTAGCCTCATCCCACCTGTGTTTTGTGGGTAGTTGTTTTCTGTTGTGTGTCTGCACCAGCCAGAACTGTTTCGCTCGTTATTTTTGTTATTTTTGTTATATTTGTTATTTCTGTGTTCATTAAATAAATATGGATACGTACCACGCTGCACCTTGGTCCTCTCCTTCCAACAGCCGTTACAGTATTGTTATTTTATTTATTGAATTAATAAAGTTATGCAACACCCAATTCCCCTGTGTGAAAAAGTAATTGCCCCCTTACACTCAATAACTGGTTGTGCCACCATTCCAAAACACATAATCTACATGAAAATGTACAACAAAGCAACAAATTTCAAGTTCTGTAATGGCCTAGCCAAAGTCCAGACCTAATCCCAAATGAGATATTGTGATAATTCATGCTTGAAAACCCACAAATGTCGCTGAGTTAAAAAGCAGTTCTGCATGGGAGAGTGGGCCAAAATTCACCACAGTGATGTGAGAGACTGATCAACAACTACATAAAGTGTATGGTTGGAGTCTATGTAGCTAAAGTTGGCACAACGAGTTATTGAGTGTTAGGGGGCAATTACTGTTTCACACAGGGGCATTGGGTGTTGCACAACTTTGTTTAAGAAATAAATGAAATAAGTATGTCATTGTTGTGTTGTTTCTTCACTCAGGTTCCATTTATCTAATATCAGCTTTTGATTGAATATCTGATATAATATCAAACATTTACTAGCAAAAATATGCAAAAGTAGAACAAATTTGAAAGCGGGCAAAAACATTTCACAGCACTGTTTGAATCTAGACTTTTAAACTGCACTAATCAGGAATTAACCTCACACTTTTCTACACAATTAAACAGCTGGAATATAGCGCATCCCATAAAATATAATGACTTGTGGTTATTCCTCTGTCTGATTCATAACTAGTTGTTGTTGTGTGGAAGACTCACCTGACATAAAGAGGACAATGAGAAAAAACATGTTCTCAGGACAAGCCATGTGAGAACTCACACACTACTGATCACCTGAAACAGTACAAACATACACTTACTGGTAGAGTAGCTTAACTCACACAACACATTGCATTGAACCATCTCCATATCAAATACACTATGTCCTTCAGTTGTGAAGATAATACATGAACAAACAGCAGTACTTTAGAACATATTGAATCTCATTACTCAGAATTAATTTCCTTTATATATATATTGAAGAAGTCGATACTTGCCTTAGACTGTAACGTAAACTGTCTACAGGAAAGACTGTCACACACATAGTGTGGTCTGACAAAGTCATGTACTGAAATTCATGTGACTCATCTCACATCTCATCAGTGACGTACTTCCTAATAAGTGTGTGAGAAGTTATTTTTAAAGAATACTACAGTATTTATTTAACAGGATGTTGAATAGTCTATGTGCTGGGTTTATTATCAGTTGTGAAAACACTGTATTCAAATATAAGTTCTAAGAACATTGTCATTTTCTAATGAACCTTCTAGTCCAGAACAATTAGTTTCAGTCACTTGAAACATTGCAGAGGTGGCCTTAGTCATGTTTCACCAGTTTCAAATGAAATGGAGCCCAGCTGCCCACTGACTGATTCTTAACACATTGTGTGGGTCAGCCACTGACTCAACAGCTTTTTGTGGCCTATACATTTCATTACTGCCCGAAATGGACACTTATACACAATATATTTTCGTTGTGGGATAATAATATTCATTGCAGTTAATGTATATGTGGGGGTGGGGGGTAAATAACCCTTTTATGGGAAAGGGGACCCATTAACAGCATTTTGTTACAGGCCCCCAAATAATCAAGTCCACCCTTGGTACAACAACGGAAACTTTAAGCAATATAACCATCTCCCTCTCCTCAATCTCCCAGGATTTTAAAAAATGTAGCTAAATCATGAACCAAAATCCATCCAACTTGCTTCCATCCAACTTGCTTAGTTAAATTTGAGTTCTCACATTATCTTTCAACACGAAAAACAGACTTTGTCAGAAACAGAGTGACTGTAATTGTAATTTATGGATTATCACACACTCCTCCATTTCTCCTGCACCCACTTCCTCTTTCATTACGTCACTTCTATCTGCCAAGAAGAGCATGGTGGGCTGGGAGCCACAGGAGGGAGCCATCGACCTGCAGGGCAAGGTGTACCTCTTCGACGGTCATGTCTAGATGGGACACAGCTTTTGTCAAATTGACGTTCTTAAGTTGATGTTGTTTTATTTTAGCTAACCCTAACCCTTTTTCTTACCTTAATCAATTATCCTAACCTGCTACGTTAATTCTCCCAATCTGCTGCACAAGTTCTCCTACATTTGCTAGGAAAAGTTCATTTTGACAAACAGCTGTATCCCTTCTATTCTAAACCCTGTTCGACCTGCACAAGGCCTTCTGGGAGAAGGAGACCCAGGAGCTGAGGACATACTTTACCCAGCAGGTGGGTTTTTATTACAGTGCAATTAATGAACAACCTCAAACGCAGCCTCATGTGTGTCTCTTGAACAACACTCAAAATAAAAACAGACACAAAATAGCTCCCAACAATACACACATGAAAAATAGACATGTAATGGGGATATTTAAGATGAATTATGTTCAGATTCAGTTTAGAGTGATTCATATAATGTTCAGCATATTTATATATTTGACCTTTCTGTAACATGATTTCCAGTGTGCTGTTTGGAACATTTGGGTTGATGGTCACTAGACTCAATGCTGTATGTTACGAATTAAATTCATGACTGTTGATAGTGATTGACGACAGACTGGAGGTACAAGGACCGAGGACACGCTGATTGTTATTGTATTCTGTGAAATACTGATTCTGTAGTAGTTAACAAAGCCACTGCCTTTTGTTTTGACTTCCTACAAGCCTCTCAGGCTGGTGTTTACAGAACATTTGTTGGTCTGATTAGGATATAAAGGATCTGTCTTCAAGAGGATGGTGTTTACAGAACATTTGTTGGTCTGATTAGGATATAAAGGGACTGTCTCCAAGAGGCTGGTGTTTACAGAACATTTGTTGGTCTGATTAGGATATAAAGGGTCTGTCTCCAAGAGGATGGTGTTTACAGAACATTTGTTGGTCTGATTAGGATATAAAGGGTCTGTCTCCAAGAGGCCAATCAGACATTGTCTCTGCTTCTATACTGGATGTTGTCTACCTTTTGCAACTTGTATTAAACCTGATTGATTCATGATTGACCTTATCAACGACTTCTCTTCTCTTTTGTTCACAGACGCACAAATATCACACCCCCAGGACATGCTAACCTCTCACCTTGGCAATGACAGAGGAAGTTAGCATTTGGGGGGGGGGGGGTGATATATGATATTTCTCACTCATAATGTTTCACAATTCATCCACGACCATAATCTTGGTAGAATCCACAATAATGAATTTAGAAATATTTTCTATTCTTAATTACAATAAAAGTTACTGCAAAATAACACAATAAACACAATAAATTAAACAAATGAAACTTTCTGCATTATAAGCATCTCCCTCTCCTCTATCTCCCAGCCTGAATGGGAATGTGTGTGGGATTTAAACATATAGTTAAATCATGAACCAAAATCCACTATTCATTTATTCAAGAGTTAAATTGGTTAAATTCGAGTTTGATACAAAATATATGGTTGTCACATTATGTTTCAACATGAAAAACAGACTTGGTATGAAACAGTGTAACTGTAATTGTATCTGACTGATTCTGACACACCACTCAACTTCTCCTACACCAACTTCCTCTTTGAAGTCTATTTGCCAAGAGGATCCTGATGGGCTGGAAGCCACAGAGACACTCTTTTCATTCCACTTTGATACAGAATTGACTTTTTAATGTAGCATGTTTGGAGACTGAGGTTAATGCTTAGGGCTCCCGAGTGGCGCAGCGGTCTAAGGCACAGCATCTCAGTGCTAGAGGATTCACTACATTACCTGGTTTGAATCCAGGCTGCATCACATCTGACTGTGATATGGAGTCCCGTAGGGAGGCGCAAAATTGACCCAATGTTGTCCAGGTTTGGCCGGGGAGACCGTTGTTGTAAATAAGAATTTGTTCTTAACTGACTTGCCTAGTTATATAAAGGTTAAATAAAATAAATAAAAATAGGTTAGTTAAAAGGGATATGGTTAAGGAAAATGCTCTCCTAACCAGGGTTGGAAGACAGCATTTGGTACCCTGAGCTTACAGTGGCAAGAAAAAGTATATGAACCCTTTGGAATTACCTGGAATTCTGCTTAAATTGGTCATACAATTTGATCTGATCTTCATCTAAGTCACAACAACAGACAAACACAGTCTGCTTAAACTAACAACACAAACAATTATACGTTTTCACGTCTATTATTGAAAACACGAGTAAACATTCACAGTGCAGGGTGGGAAAAGCATGTGAACCTTTGGATTTTATAACTGGTTTACCCTCTTTTGGAAGCAATAACCTCAACCAAACGTTTTCTGTAGTACTGAACTGTTTCAGTTCAGCAATATTCTTGTGATGTCTGGTGTGAACTGTTCTCTTGAGGTCATGCCACTGCATCGCAATCGGGTTGAGGTCAGGACTCTGACTGGGTCACTCCAGAAGGCGTATTTTCTTCTGTTGAAGCCATTCTGTTGTTGATTTACTTCTGTGTTTTGGGTTGTTGTCCTGTTGCATCACTCAACTTCTGTTGACTTTCAATTGGCGGACAGATAGCCTTACATTCTGCTGCAAAAAGTCTTGATAAACTTGGGAATTCATTTTTCCGTCGATGATAGCAAGCTGTCCAGGCCCTGTGGAAGCAAAGCAGACCCAAACCATGATGCTCCCTCCACCATACTTTACAGTTGGGATGAGGCTTTTATGTTTGTGTGCTGTGCCTTTTTTTCTCCACACATAGTGTTGTGTGTTCCTTCCAAACAACTCAACTTTAGTTTAATCTGTCCACAGAATATTTTGCCAGTAGCGCTGTGAAACATCCAGGTGCTCTTTTGCGAACTTTAGACATGCAGCAATGTTTTCTTTTTGGACAGCAGTGGCTTCTTCTGTGGTGTCCTCCCATGAACACCATTTTTGTTCAGTGTTTTACATATCGTTGACTCGTCAACAGAGATGTTAGCATGTTCCAGAGATTGCTGTAAGTCTTTAGCTGACACTAGGATTCTTCTTAACCTCATTGAGCATTCTGCACTGTGCTCTTGCAGTCATCTATGCAGGAAGGCCAGTCCTAGGGAGAGTAGCAACATTGCTGAACTTTCTCCATTTATAGACAATTCGTCTTACCGTGGACTAAGGAACATCAAGGCTTTTAGAGATACTTTTGTAACCCTTTCCAGATTTATGCAAGTGAACAATTCTTAATCTTAGGTCTTCTGTGATCTCTTTTTTTCGAGGTACGGTTCACATCAGGCAATGCTTCTTGTGAATAGCAAACTTAAATTTTGTGAGTGTTTTGTATAGGGCAGGGCAACTCTAACCAGCATCACTACTCTGGATGGTTCTGACCTAGAATATGTGGACAACTACAAATACCTAGGTGTCTGGTTAGACTGTAAACTCTCCTTCCAGACTCACATTAAACATCTCCAATCCAAAATTAAATCTAGAATCGGCTTCCTATTTCGCAACAAAGCATCCTTCACTCATGCTGCCTAACATACCCTTGTAAAACTGACCATCCTACTGATCTTCGACTTGAGTTTGAGTTTGAATTTATTTTTACAGGGACAGTGCACATTAATCAACGTTTCAGTAAAAGTGCCGGTTTTAGCCAGCCGGCTAATTTTCAACCGCAGTCCCTGGGCAGGTTATTAAAAACAATTACAATATAGACAATAGCAACATAGAACAAGACATAGCATACAGACATAGCAACATAGGACAAGCAAGACGTAGCATACAGACAGAGCAACATAGAACAAAAAGCAGCAAGACAAAATTCATGAAAGCAACAAAGTGTTTCCACACCTCACACCTACAGACAACAGACATGGAAAGCGGCAACACACAGCTAGGGACCATGTTCACAAATCTGATTGACCTTTAGCCATGTCTTCAAGCATTTTGTGAAAGTGTGATATGTGGTGCAGTTATGTGTGTCTGATGGTAGTGTATTCCAGACATGGGAAGCTCTCACAGAAAAAGCAGATTTACTAAAGGTGTTTTTCCTTAGGGGAACTACACAGTCACCTCTCATGGCAGACCTTGTGGATCTGCTGCCATATGTTTGGGTTTTCTGTTTAACAAAAATACTGAGTGGAGGGGGAGCCAAGCCATTTAGGATCTTGAATACAAGACATGCATCGGTGTATTGCACAAGATTTTCCCAACTCAGGAGCTCATGCTTTCTGAGGATGTAACAGTGATGATGGCTATTGGGCTTCCTATCAAGCACTTTGAGAGCCTGTTTGTAGACAGACTGAATAGGTCTTACTGTTGTACAGCAAGCTTGGGCCCAACTAGTCAAGCAGTATGTTAAGTGGGGGAGTATCATAGATTTGAAGTACAGTTTTGCTACCTCTGTAGTCAAACAATTTCGTATAAATCGGAAATTAGCTAGGTTGAATTTGGTTATTTGAATTACCTTTTTCACATGCTTTTTAAAAGAGAGGTTGGAATCAAGTATGATGCCAAGGTACTTAAAATCAGATACCACCTGGAGCTTCTCCCCTGACACATAGACATCTGGCTCAGTAGCATCTGTTGCCCTCTTTGTGAAGAACATGCAAACAGTTTTTTTCACATTGAGATGCAAACACGAGTCACTGAGCCACTTTGTAACCTGGACCATTACAGTAGTGAGTTCTTGTGCAGCTTGTTGTTTGCTCTTTGCATGCACATATATCACTGTATCATCTGCATACATTTGAACTTCAGACCCAGTACAGACAGAAGGCAGATCATTAATGTACAGGCTGAACAGGAGGGGCCCCAGTATTGACCCTTGGGGCACGCCCACATCATAACTAAGAGTGGGCGACAGCTCATTGCTCACTCTGACACACTGAGTTCTGCCTTCAAGGTATGATTTCATCCATCTCAAGGCATCGGGGGAAAAGTTGAACTTGGACAATTTTGTGATGAGAATCTCATGGTTAACAGTATCAAAAGCCTTACTTAGGTCCAGAAACACAGCCCCAACAACGCCCCCTTTGTCCATCTTGGACTTCACATTTTCCAGAAGAAAGCAGTTGGCCGTTTCTGTGGAGTGTTTCGCTCTGAAGCCAAACTGCATGGAGTGTAATGTGAAGGGGCTGTTGTTGAGGTGGGCAATCAGTTGTTCTGCTACACACTTTTCAACAACCTTTGACACCACAGGTAGTATACTAATGGGCCTGTAGTTACTCACGTCAGCAGGGTCGCCTGATTTAAAGATGGCCGTTATTATGGCTGACTTCCATACCCTTGGAAACACCCCGAGACCAATAGATGTGTTGGTGACCTTAGTAATGGGGCCAATGAGTGACTCTTTGTAGTTTTTAAGAAAGGTAGAGTCCATCCCAAACACATCTTTGGCTTTAGAGTTCTTTAGTGAGCTAATCACCTTGTCCACCTTTGACTCAGAAACCTCCCTTATGATGAAGACAGGTTGAGCATCATTTACTAGCACTGAGCCCAAGAAACCAGTGGAGGGGTTCTGTGTCAGTACCCTGACAGAGTCAATAAAGTAGGAATTGAAGGCTATTGCTATTTCGACTGCATCCTGTGTTAGATTGTTATTCACCATGATTTCTGGTCTTTTTGCAGTGTTACTATGGTCTTTCCCTGTTAACTTTTTTAGATTCTCCCAGATCAGTTTAGAATTTCCCTTTGCTTCACCAATTATGTTAATAAAAAAGTTTGCCTTGGCCTGTCTGATTTCTTTCATCACCTTATTTCTCAATATGGTAAACCTACGTCTGTCATGCTCTAATTTGGATCTTAGGGCTATTTTTAGATAATAATCTCGTTCTTTCATCAATTTCCAGATTTCTCCATTTAGCCAAGGAAGAGTGCTCTTTTGGCCAGGTTTGGATTTGATTTTCTTTAGGAAACCATTTAATGTAGTCTGGATTGTGGATAGAAAAACTTGACTATCAGCTTCCACGTCTGCATAGGACAAGAGATCATTCCAGTTAATTCCCTTAATTGCGTTTTCAAAATAGCTTAATTCACTCTTAGGTATTCTTAGTTGATCAGGCTTTCTAACAGTAGAGAGGTTAAACCTGCTCTTAGACAGCTTTCTGGCTATAAGTGTCAGATTATGATCAGATAGCCCAGTAACCATATTGAATGATTTAGTCACTCTCTCTGGTTTATTACTGAACACCAAATCAATGTGTTTTAGAGCAATAAGTCACCCTGGTTGGCCTTTTAACTAGCTGTGTAAGGTCAAAGGTATTAGTGATCCGTTTGAGGGTTTTCCTACAACACTTGTCTTCATAATTAATGTTAAAATCTCCCATTAAGATGACCTCTTTCCCAAAATCACATTCCCTAAGCATGTTATTAAACTGATCAAAAAAACACACTTTTGGTGGAAGGTGGCCTATACATTCCAATGAGGGTAAAAGACATTTGGGGAGACAGTGTAATGTTCAGGCCAATACATTCTAGTTCATTATCACATGACCACTCAATTTGTTTACATCGGATATGTTCTTTAATGTAAATCATCACACCCCCTCCTCTTCCTTCAGTCCTGTCTCTCCTGAAAACATTGTAGCTAGGCACAATCAAAGCAGCAGATGGAGAGTTTTTATGGAGCCATGTCTCTGAGAGGCAGAGAAAGTCAAGGTTGGAGTCTGTGAGTAGATGTTGAATTTGATCACTTTTTGGAATGACACTACGAATGTTCAAGTGCCCCCCTAGTAGTCCCTTGGGCTTAGCTCGTGGGTCCCAGATGACTCGAAAGTGATTGACACATTGAAAAAAGTTACATTTTCTGTGTTTTCTGACGGCTGGGTTTAGGCCGTTTTGTTTCGTTTTGATTAGGGGCAGTTCGGTAGCGCAATTAACAATCCCTCCCGCCTGCACTGGATGCGGGGAACTTCGTCAATGTCATTGATAAAATACCTTCCATACTCTATCCCACAAATTGGATGCAGTCTATCACAGTGGCATCCGTTTTGTCACCAAAGCCCCATATACCACTCACCATTGCGACCTGTATGCTCCAGTTGGCTGGCCCTCGCTTCATACTCGTCGCCAAACCCACTGGCTACAGGTCATCTACAAGTTTCTGCAAGGTAAAGCCCCGCCTTATCTCAGCTCACTGGTCACCATAGCAGCACCCACCCGTAGCACGCGCTCCAGCAGGTATATCTCACTGGTCACCCCCAAAGCCAATACTTCCTTTGGCCGCCTCTCCTTCCAGTTCTCTGCTGCCAATGAATGGAACGAACTGCAAAAATCACTGAAGCTGGAGAATCATATCTCCCTCACTAACTTTAAGCACCAGCTGTCAGAGCAGTTCACAGATCACTGCACCTGTACATAGCCCATCTGTAAATAGCCCATCCAATTACCTCATCCCCATACTGTTATTTATTTTGCTCCTTTGCACCCCAGTATCTCTACTTGCACACTTCTTCTGCACATCTATCACTCCAGTGTTTAATTGCAATATTGTAATTATTTCGCCACTATGGCCTATTTATTGCATTACCTGTCTTATCCTACCTCATTTGCACACACTGTATATAGACTTTTTCTATTGTAATATTGACTGATGTTTGTTTATTCCATGTGTAACTCTGTGTTGTTGTTTGTGTCGCACTGCTTTGCTTTATCTTGGACCAGGTCGCAGTTGTAAATGAGAACTTGCTCTCAACTTGCCTACCTGGTTAAATAAAGGTGAAATAAAAATACATAAAAAACAGCTGTGAGTCTATCTTGGTAAGTCTATAAGAGCTTTGCACATCTGAAATGAACAATATTTCCACATTATTCTTTAAAAAATGCTTCAAGCTCTTTCAAATTGGTTGTTGATCATTGCTAGACAGCCATTTTCAAGTCTTGTCATAGATTTTCAGCCGATCAAACTGTAATTAGGCCACTCAGGAACATTCAATGTTGTCATAGTAAGCAACTGGTGTATATTTGGCTTTTTGTTTTAGGTTATTGTCCTTCTGAAAGGTGAATTTGTGTCCCAGTGTCTTTTGAAAAGAAGACTAAACCAGGTTTTTCTCTAGAGTTTTGCTTTTGCTTAGCTCTATTTCATTTATTTTTATCCTAAAAAACTTGATGACAAGCATACCCATAACATATTGCAGCCATCACCATGCTTGAAAATATTTAGAGTGGTACTCAACGATATGTTGTGTTGGACATAGAGTGAATTTCTTGTCCAAATGTTTTGCAGTTTTACTTTAGTGCCTTATTGCAAACAGAATGCATGTTCTGGAATATTTTTATTCTGTACATGTTTCCTTCTTTCAGTCTGTCATTCAGGTTCGTATTATGGAGTAAGTAACGTGTTGTTGATCCATCCTCAATTTTCTCCAATCACAGCCATTAAACTCTGTAACGGCTTTGAAGTCAACACTGGCCTTATGTTGAAATCAGTGGAGGCTGCTGAGAGGAAGACAACTCATAATAATGTCTGGAACGGAGCAAATGGAATAGAATCAAACACATGGAAAACGTGTTGGATGTATTTGGTACCATTCCACCTATTCTGCTCCAGCCATTACCTCGAGCCCGTTCTCCTCAATTAAGGTGCTACCAACCTCCTGTGGGTGAATTCCCTGAGTGGTTTCCTTCCTCTCCGGCGACTGAGTTAGGAAGGACGCCTGTATCTTTGTAGTGATTGGGTGTATTGATAAACCATCCAAAGTGTAATTAATAAACTCACTACGCTCAAAGGGATATTCAATGTCAGATTTATTTTCTTTTTACCCATCTACCAACAGGTGCCCTTCTTTGTGAGGCAATGTAAAAGCTGTTTATATCTGTTTGAAAGTTGCTGCTTGACTGAGGGACCTTACAGAAAATTGTATGTGTGGGGTACAGAGATGAGGTAGTCATTAAAAATCATGTTAAACACTAGTATTGCACAGAAAGTGAATCCATGCAGCTCATGTGACTAGTTAAGGAAATCTTTACTCCTGAACTTATTTAGGCTTGCCATAGAAAAGGTGTTGAATATATATTGACTTTCAGCTTTTCATTTTTATGTCTAAAAACATAATTCCACATTGTGTGTAGACCAGTGACACACAATCTCAATTTAATCAATTTTAATGAGATATGTTAAATGTTGGACCAAAAAGACCAAAAGATTTCATGGAAATTGAATGTAACGGTTTTAATTACAGGGCAATTAATAAACAACCTTAAATTCAGTCTCAATTGTTTCTTTGATTTAACACTCAACATAAAAACTGACACAACAACTTCTAAATAGATATAAACTGAAAATATATTATATTGTTATTCTGGGAACTGCACAAAATATTAAGATAAACAGTGACTAGTAGATGTTAACACCATTCTGCCGTCATGTAGACTTACTGCACCAACTTCCTGTCTTGTATCAGACCACTGTCTCTCCAACTAACTGTGTCTTCTCTCCTCAGTCATCATTGACTTTATATGGTCTTAAACTGCCTTCAGTAGGCTAGTTGAACTCAGCAGTTCCTCTATACTGGAACCCATTAAACAGATGCTCTGTGAACTCAACACTCAAAATAAATGGTCTAAAATAAAGAGTATCCTACATCATCGTATCAACACTATAGTAACAGTTAAACACTTTTCATCCCAGCAAATTCTACAAATATGCAGATAATCAAAGAGAACACAATTATAAATGTAACAAAAGTACAAATAGAAAACTGATACACAATGACAATACTGTACATAAAAACACTTAATACCCATTGGAAAAATAATTAACATGCACCTCTTTAATTCACTTGTGCATAAAGCCCATCTAGGTTGTTACGGTGTTGTACCTTGTCCCCTCTCCCGGTCACATTGACTTCAGCGTACTCACTCTCCTGTCCCTGGACCCTGTCCTGGGCTGCAGCTGGGGTCTCTTTGGGCCGTAGTTTGGAGAAGTCTATGTCACCGTATTGGATCTCTTCAGGCTGGTCTTCTGCAGGTTCCTCTGGTTCCTCTCCGGCTGTGGCCTGGTTAGCACACACTGTCCCAACCGGGGAGTTCTGTGGAGAGAACACAGAGAGAGGAACAGGTGTAAAACTCTAAGCTCAGTCATGTGTAAAACTCTAAGGTCAGCAGGTTACACAACACATATTGAGGAGGTGTCAATGAAAATGTAAATTCAACTGACAGGTGTAAAGAGGTACATTTTGCCAACAAATGAGCTCCAATCTAATGTAAACACTGTCAAAGTCCAACAGCTATTCTGTTATCATTCCATATTCTTACAGGATGTGGCATTGCTATCGGTTTGGTCATCTCCCCTGAACTTGCTCTAAAATGATGTAAACCTCATGCCTTTGGATAGTTTCAGCATTAATTATATTCTTCCTTAGATACACTTTGTAGATGGTTTTGAAAGTGTAGCCTTATTCCCACCTGTCCCTGTGGATTGTCTGTCCTTTCAAGTCCATCGTGGAGCCTAGAGTTTCTCCTCCTGGAAGACATTTAGAAAGGCCTTCTGAATGCACTGTGAGGGTTTTCATATGCAAAAGCACAAACACAGCAGAAATAAACTAGTTTTGTATTGATGCCAGGAATAGTTTTTACCATCCAATAACACTGATATGGCTGATAAGCAAAAGGACCCCCAAAGTTCCTGCTGTAATCCCAAAAACCATTGTGTTAACAGTCACTTCTTGCCCTGAAAATGTAGCACATATTAGGTCATTTCTCACATAAAGATCTGCAATGTACACTACACGACCAAAACTATGTGGTCACCTGCTCATCGAACATCTCATTCCAAAATCATGGGCATTAATGTCAATGTCATTAAATAGCTGAATCCACGCATTTGAAGGGGTGTCCACATACTTTTGAATATATAGTGTATATCTAACCTACAATTGTGCCCGACGTGCCCGTTTTACCTTTAATAGCCAGCTGCACTTCCTTTGACTTGCCACAGCCGTGACTATTTCTTGCTTCACAGAAGTACAGTCCTCCATCAACAACCGTCACATTGAGGGTGTAACTCAGTCCAGATGCTACCTGTGTTCTTTTATCCCCACTGATCTTGAACCAGGTGACGGTTGTCACAGGAGGGTTGGCTGTACTGCTGCAGGTCAGATTAACACAGCTGCCCACTAATACTGGATCAGCTGGACTGATGGAGGCCGAGGTGTCCTTAGGAGAGACTGAGGGAGAGGGGTTCATTTAGAATGTATCTGGATATGGTATATTGAATAGTCTCATCAAAACCACTCTATTACAATCATCAGTGAAAACATGATAGAATGATCTATTCTACAGGAACCGGTGACTAAATCTTACATGAAACGTGAAGCATCATGTTATGTTCTGCTCTCTTGTTGTTTGTCCCTACTGGGTAGACTGCAGTACAAGTGATGTTCTTCTCATGATGAAGGTATGACGGAGTGAAGGTCACCGTGGAGAGAACTGATTTGGTTTGGTCTGGATTCTCCTGCAGTTTGTTTCTCAGTTGTGAACTGTGTTGGGAGAGTCCATGTCAGCTCAGGGGGGTGTTCAGGACAGGGGGCGACAGCAGAGCAGTTCAAACTGACAGGGGTCCCTTCCTTCACCTCACCTGAGACAGTAAGGATGGGACTGGAAGGCAAATCTGTAATACATTGTAGATAAATATATTTTATACTAAAAGTTAAACTGTCCACTTGTTCTACTCTTATCTTTGATGAAAGGAATATAAACTGGGGAAAATAGTTGGTAAACAGTTAAATTGTCTCTTACCTCTAACAACTATAATAACAGACTTTTCAATGTCTGTTGCACGGAATGGTTGACTCTCAATCCTAAAGTAGAATATATTAGTGTAATTGGTGGTTATATTAAAGAAGACTGTGGTGCAGTTCTTCTGGGACATGTTTCCAGTTATCTTCCCTTGAAATCTGTTGAACGTCTCACTACTGTTAAATATCACACTGTCCGGATGCAGATCAAAGTATGGCGATTCTTTAGTCCAGACTCCAGAGGTTAGTATTGTGCTGTTAAATGTATCCTTATGTTGGTCAGGAATATCAAATGAACATGGGATTTGCACACAGGAGCCAGTCAGTACATCCAGTCTATCTGGCATTGTGGCGATCAAATCTCGTTGACCAAAGCAGGCCAAAACACCTGCAACATAAAAGACAACATCAGGGAGGTTCTAATATATTTTCAGATCAGTCCAATGATATGTATTAACCCTAGATGACTGACAGGTGCAGTTGTATGGAGGCACCTGCACAGCCATCTTGTTCCTCCTCCTCCATTGTAAAACTGATTTCGGAAGATATAGAAATGCATTTATTAATGTCTACATTCGTTTTTGACAAGTATATTCTATTAGAAATACCTTAATGCAAACTTTTAAATTACATTTTGTGACCTGCAACACTTCCTTCAACAGAGAGACACTACCCTTGCTCCAGCCAATGATTGCATCTTGAATCTCACTGAACTGGTATTATCCAATAACTTATTCATCTTTGTGTCAGACTTTTTCCTTCAAATTTGGGGTGTAGCCATGGCCTCCCCCTTTGCCCCCAACTATGTGAACCTGTATGTGGAACAATTTGAGGAAGAACCGCGGGGCGGCAGCGTAGCCCAGCGGTTAGAGCGTTGGACTAGTAACTGTACAAATCTGTCATTCTGCCCCTGAACAAGGCAGTTAAAACCTCTCTGGGGCAGGTGGGACGCAATCGTCCCACCGGCCAATCGCCAGGGAAAATACAGCGCGCCATATTCAAATAAAATGATATAAAAATCAAACTTTCATTAAATCACACATGTAAGATACCAAATTAAAGCTACACTCGTTGTGAATCCAGCCAACATGTCAGATTTTTAAAAGTATTTTCGGCGAAAGCATAAGATGCTATTATCTGATGATAGCACAACAGTAAACAAAGTAGCATATTTCAACACTGCAGGCACGACACAAAACACAGAAATAAAATATAAATCATGCCTTACCTTTGACGAAATTCTTTTGTTGGCACTCCAATATGTCCCATAAACATCACAAATGTTCCTTTTGTTCGATTAATTCCGTCGATATATATCCAAAATGTCAATTTTTTTTGACCGTTTCATCCAGAAAAACACAGCTTCCAACTTTCGTGATGTCACTGCAAAATATATCAAAAGTTACATGTAAACTTTACCAAAACATTTCAAACTACTTTTGTAATACAACGTTAGGTATTTTTAAACGTTAATAATCGATCCATTTTAAGACGGGATGATCTGTGTTCAATACAAAAAGAAAACAAACTGAAGAAACTTTTTTCGTAACGTGCCTCTCTCAAAAAATTTACTTCATGTGACCCTCATTTACGATAGCCCTACTTCTTCATTACACAAAGGAATAACCTCAACCGATTTCCAAGGACTGGTGACATCCAGTGGAAGCGGTAGGAACTGCAAGGAAGTCCCTTAGAAATCTGGTGTCTCTAAGAAATCTCATTGAAAAGACAGTGACATCAAAAAAATAAAAATTCTGAATGGTTTGTCCTTGGGGTTTTGCCTGCTGCATAAGTTCTGTTACTCTCACAGACATGATCCAAACAGTTTTAGAAACTTCAGAGTGTTTTCTATCCAAATCTACTAATAATATGCACATCTTATATTCTGGGGATGAGTAGCAGGCAGTTGAATTTTGGCATGCTATTTATCCAAAAGTGAAAATGCTGCCCCCTGCCCTCAAGAAGTTTTAACACACTGTTCCTAGGCCGTCACTGAAAATAAGAATTTGTTCTTAACTGATTTTTTTTTTTTTTAAATATACAAAACAAATACACACCCCCTACTCTCTAAAATCCTCTCATGGAAGAGATACATAGATAATGTCTTTGTGCTCTGGGAAGGAAGTCAGCAGGAACTAAATGAATTCCAAACTCTGCTAAACAAGAGATCTGAATATCTCAAATTCACCATGCAGACTGATGAGAGAAAATTAAACTACCTGGACTTATGGATCATCAAAGAGAATGATGTTTTACATACAGACCTGTACACACAGCCAACAGACCTCAATACCCTGCTATGTGGGGATAGTATGCATCCCCTTTACCCTCAGGAATGGTCTACCATATAGCCAGTTATGCAGGGTTAAACAAATATGTTGCCACAGTCAGATTTTGACAGCAATGCTAAGAAAATGAAAAATAAATTCAAAATCAGAGGCTACAGGGAAAAAAGTCTTGATGCTGCAACAATGAAAATGTCTCAAAAACCAAGAGAGGATTTGCTAAAAACTAAACCAAAGAAGAAAAACAACGCAGCAGTTTTTTGAAAGCAATCCTGAAAAAGCACTGGCATATTCTGCAATCAGACAACAAAATTGCACACCTCTTCAAGGAACCCCCACTGGTGTTCTAAAAGTGTGGTCGCAATATTGGGGATTACTTAGTGAGATCTGACCTGCCCCCTGAGCCCACTCAGACACTCTTGACACCCATTCCAAATGGGAACTACAAATGTGGCTCTAGCGCACAGTGCAATAGCTTTACAAAAACATCCTTCTTCAGACACCCACATACAGGTTGAAAAATCCCTGTTAGGAGTATCATCTCTTGCAAGATAAAGGTAGTGATCTATCTCATCACATGTTCATGTGGAAAAGCCAACGTAGGACAAACAAAAAGACAATTAAAACGATGCAGAGCTGAACACCGCAGCTCAATCAGGTGTAAGAACACTGACTATCCAATAGCAGCTCACTTTGTTGAAGCAACACAGGTTGATCCCATCTCCTCCCTCAAATACACAGGTATTGATCCGGTTGCTCTACCAAGGAGAGGAGGTAACATGGAGATCCTACTACTACAGAGGGAGGCCTACTGGATTTCCTATTGAAAAACATTGACCCCAAGTGGTCAGAATATTGACTTTGATCTCAGGCCCTTCTTATGAACAATTACTGTTTTATGAAGAAGTCTTATAAATTAATATATTCTTTCTACAGCTTATCAGCGTACAGCCAATATCTTCCCCCTGTTGATGATTCTTATTATGCATTATGGATTAACCAAAAGATTACTTGTAACACCATTTTATGAAATTGGAAACAATAAATATATGTGAAATTAAATTAAACAATAATGTATGTTGATGCTAATCGTATGCTAATGTTAATGATAACAATAGCCTAATATATTCAATATGCTGTAAACTATTGTCTATTAACAGTTTCACTCAATTCATTCAAATATAACTCGTAATTATGACACTCACTATTGTCATTGGTTGCACTAATTTCACTGTTTGTCTGCATAACCTGGTTCAAGCATTCATGACTTTACCCTGAAGAAGGCACAGTGATGCCGAAACGTTGGTGTTTTCCCCAATAAATTACTGGGAGTTTATATATATAGTGTGCAACTCTCTTTGTTTTTATAGCTTACAGTGTATTCACCATTAGTCAGCACCTCTACAATAAGTAATTTTCTCTGGGTGTGCTCCAGCTCATGCTTTTTATATAACCTGAACATAACAAATAAAAAAATAAACATGTAAAGATATTGAAGTATTTTCTTTATAGAGTACTGACTTTACTGTTCCCATCTACAACATAATACTTAAATACATGTAATTTTGTCCTTAAAACATTTGATTGAAATACTGTAGAATTCCATTAATTCTTATGGAGGACTGCTTCTTCTGGGGAGTACCATATATAGAGACCGGTGGATTTAAAGTCTCTCATTGACTGTTACATAGCATCAGCGGTCCAGGGTTTATACACATCAACGGTACAGTCTCTACTAATAATAATAATAATAATATAGACTTATTTCAATGAACATGTGGGTGTTGCATAACTTTGTTTAAGTAATAAATGAAATAAGTATGTAATTGTTGTGTTATTTGTTCACTCAGGTTCCATTTATCTAATATTAGCTTTTGATTGAATATCTGATAACATTCAGTATCAAAAATATCAAAAATACTTTTTCACAAGACTGTTTGAATCCAGACTATTAAAATGCACTAATCAGTAATTAACTGTACACTTTTCTACACAGTTATATAGCACATCCCATAAAATATAATGACTTGTGGTTATTCCTTTATGTCTGATTCATAACTAGTTGTTGTTGTGTGGAAGACTCACCTGACATAAAGAGGACAATGAGAAAAAACATGTTCTCAGGACAAGCCATGTGAGAACTCACACACTACTGATCACCTGAAACAGTACAAACATACACTTACTGGTAGAGTAGCTTAACTCACACAACACATTGCATTGAACCATCTCCATATCAATACATTATGTCCTTCAGTTGTGAAGATAATACATGAACAAACAGCAGTACTTTAGAACATATTGAATCTCATTACTCAGAATTAATTTCCTTTAATTTATTTTGAACATTCAAATTTACAGAAAATATATTGAAGAAGTCGATACTTGCCTTAGACGGTAACGTAAACTGTCTACAGTAGAGACTGTCACACCCGTAGTGTGGTCTGACAAACTAATGTAGTGAAATTCATGTGGCATATCTCACATCTCATCAGTGACGTACTTCCTAATAATTATATGAGATTTTATTTTAAAAGAATACTACGGTATTTAATGTTCCTCTTTCGAGGTAGGACAGGTCACCACATTTTGATACGGGCCCCCAGTCTGCCCCCAATAAATTGTTAAAAGAAACTTTTGGCAGCATAACCATCTCCCTCTCCCGTATCTCCCAGGCTTGAATGGGAATATCTGTGGGATTTTAAAAATATAGTTAAATTATGAACCAAAATCCACTAATAATTTATTCAAATAAAAAAAGGGGAAAGTTTATTTTGAGTTCTATACAAAACATATGGTTGTCACATTAATTTGCAACATGAAAAACAGACTTGGTATGAAACAGAGTAACTGTAATTGTATCTGACTGATTCTCACACACCACTCAACTTCTCCTACACCAACTTCCTCTTTGAAGTCTATTTGCCAAGAAGAGCCTTGTGGGCTGGAAGCCACAGAGACACTCTTTTCACTCCACTTTGATACGGAATTGACTTTTTTGTAGCAGTTTATGAGAATTTATGCAGCAGGTTAGGAGAATTAACGCAGCATGTTAGGAGACTGAGGTTAAGGTTAGGTAAAAGGGTTAGGGTTAGGGAAAATGCTCTCCTAACCAAGGTTGAACAATCGCATTTTGGACCCTGCGCTTACTTTCCTGCATTTCAACACATTTTGCCATGATGCAGAGAGGAAAATTTGCTATTTGATAATGCTATTCTACACATTTTGTAATGAGGCAGTTATAAAGCTAATTCCCTGCTATTCAACACATTTTTCCATGAAGTCGATGGAAAAGGTTTCAGTTTTAAAGCTAATTTCCTGTAATTCTACACATTTTGCTATCATATGCTATCTGGGGCTGTTTGGTAATCTGTCCCTGCTCCTAACCTGCAACCAAAATTATTTGGCGTGAAAAGAGTGTGTCCCGTGTGCAACAGGAGAGAGCCAGCGACCTGCAGGGCAATGGGTGGCAGGGTAGACATGGGCCCTCTCTTCGACGGTCAAGTCCAGATGGGATGAAGCTTTTGTCAAATTGAAGTTGTATTCTTTTAGCATTTTCGCTAATCCTAACCCTTTTCCGTACTTTCATCTAATCATCATAACCTGATACGTTAATTATCCTAATCTGCTGCATAAATTCTGCTAAACTTGCTAGAAAACAACATTTTGACAAAAGCTGTATCCCTTCTAGACAAAACCATCTTCGACCTGCCCAAGGCCTTCTGGGAGAAGGAGACCCAGGAGCTGAGGGCGTACTTTACCCAACAGGTGGAGGGAGAGCTGAAGGCTCTGGTGGACAGGATCAGGGATTGAGAGGCGGAGGGACCAGATGATTCAGAGAGAGAAGAGAGAAAGTATTGACTATTGGACACTACACTACGCTGATGCTGCAATATTGTGCGGATGAGAATATGGTGCGACTGACAAAAAAGGGACCAACATTCTCATTTCAGTTTTGTGGCAAATGCTTTGCCCATATGTGGGTAAAATGTATTAAAATGTCATGTCTGCATGCAGTTTAGGCTGCCACTCACTATCAATGGATATGTGAGTTGGTATTAGGTAATATTTTTATTTTACTTAACTAGGCAAGTCAGTTATGAACAAATTCTTATTTATAATGACAGCCTAGGAACAGTGGCTCAACTGCTTTGTTCAGGGGAAGAACAATAGAGTTTTTATTTATTTATTTAATTTAATTTTTTTATTTCACCTTTATTTAACCAGGTAGGCTAGTTGAGAACAAGTTCTCATTTACAACTGCGACCTGGCCAAGATAAAGCATAGCAGTGTGAACAGACAACAACACAGAGTTACACATGGCGTAAACAATAAACAAGTCAATAACACAGTAGGAAAAAAACAAAATGAGTCTATATACATTGTGTGCAAAAGGCATGAGGTAGGCAATAAATAGGCCATAGGAGCGAATAATTACAATTTAGCAGATTAACACTGGAGTGATAAATCAACAGATGATCATGAGCAAGTAGAGATACTGGTGTGCAAAAGAGCAGAAAAGTAAATAAATAAAAACAGTAAGGGGATGAGGTAGGTAAATTGGGTGGGCTGTTTACAGATGGACTATGTACAGCTGCAGCGATCTGTTAGCTGCTCAGATAGCAGATGTTTAAAGTTGGTGAGGGAAATAAAAGTCTCCAACTTCAGTGATTTTTGCAATTCGTTCCAGTCATTGGCATCAGAGAACTGGAAGGAAAGGCGGCCAAATGAGGTGTTGGCTTTTGGGATGATCAGTGTTACGCACGCCTCTGAGAAGAGGGAACGCAACACCCTGCTACAACTCAACTCCCCGAGAAGTGAAAGAGGTATGGACTGTAGGTGCGAGTAAGGATGACAAAAGTCAGAATTTACCGTTTACTAGGATTTATTTCCTACACGGTAATATGGGGAAAAGGGGCTGGACGGAACCAAAGGAAAGAAAGTAAATATCAAAGCTCCCCCTCTCCTATCTAACCTGCCTACCCACTTAACTTACCTAACTAAGCACCACCTGGTGCCCTAACCAAAATACAGGGGGTGGTCCGCCCAGGTCTTACCTAGTGTGCCTAGACATTGAATATACTACGGGTATATGTATGCCCTCGGGCCTCTTGCCTAAGCACTCCCTAAGTGCCTTCCCCTTCCCCCCTGGGAACAAATGAAACAGAATAATTATTAACAATTTCACAAACACTTTACAACAAAACTGAGTAAACTAACTCAGGCCACTAAAGAAGCTTTGACAAAGCAACAAACACAGAACTCTTTCTAATGATTTCTCCAAAACATTCAATCTCCCTCTAACCTTTTCTCCAAAATATTCAATCTCCCTCTAACCTTTTCTCCAAAATATTCAATCTCCCTCTAACCTTTTCTCCAAAATATTCAATCTCCCTCTAACCTTTTCTCCAAAATATATAATCTCCCTCTAACCTTTTCTCCAAAATATTCAATCTCCCTCTAACCTTTTCTCCAAAATATTCAATCTCCCTCTAACCTTTTCTCCAAAATATTCAATCTCCCTCTAACCTTTTTTTCTGAACAGAACACTGGCTTTTATATCTTCAGGTGGCAATGGTGATTAGAGTCAGCTGCTTCTTGACGAGGGGGCGGAGTCAGCTCCAATCATCAATTAGCCTGGGGTCGACCAATCAGCTGCTTGGGGAGGCTTCCAGGAAGCCATCTCCTGAAACACACACACTCAAATACAACACAGAAACTGGGGAACGTAACAATCAGTGAGATATACCTGCTGGAGCGCGTGCTACGGGTGGGTGTTGTTATCGTGACCAGTGAACTGAGATAAGGCGGAGCTTTACCTAGCATGGACTTATAGATGACCTGGAGCCAGTGGGTCTTGCGACGAATATGTAGCGAGAGCCAGCTGACTAGAGCATACAGGTCGCAGTGGTGGGTGGTATAAGGTGTTTTAGTAACAAAACGGATGGCACTATGATAAACTGCATCTAGTTTGCTGAGTAGAGTATTGGAAGCTATTTTGTAGATGACATCGCCAAAGTCGAGGATCGGTAGGATAGTCAGTTTTACTAGGGTGAGTTTGGTGGCGTGAGTGAAGGAGGCTTTGTTGTGAAATAGAAAGCCGATTCTTGATTTGATTTTGGATTGGAGATGTTTAATATGAGTCTGGAAGGAGAGTTTACAGTCTAGCCAGACACCTAGGTATTTATAGATGTCCACATATTCTAGGTCGGAACCGTCCAGGGTGGTGATGCTAGTCGGGCGGGCGGGTGCAGGCAGCGAACGGTTGAAAAGCATGCATTTGGTTTTACTAGCGTTTAAGAGCAGTTTGAGGCCACGGAAGGAGTGTTGTATGGCATTGAAGCTCGTTTGGAGGTTAGATAGCACAGTGTCCAAGGAAGGGCCAGAAGTATACAGAATGGTGTCGTCTGCGTAGAGGTGGATCAGGGAATCGCCCGCAGCAAGAGCAACATCATTGATATATACAGAGAAAAGAGTCGGCCCGAGAATTGAACCCTGTGGTACCCCCATAGAGACTGCCAGAGGACCGGACAACATGCCCTCCGATTTGACACACTGAACTCTGTCTGCAAAGTAGTTGGTGAACCAGGCAAGGCAGTCATCAGAAAAACCGAGACTACTGAGTCTGCCGATAAGAATATGGTGATTGACAGAGTCGAAAGCCTTGGCCAGGTCGATGAAGACGGCTGCACAGTACTGTCTTTTATCAATGGCGGTTATGATATCGTTTAGTATCTTGAGCGTGGCTGAGGTGCACCCGTGACCGGCTCGGAAACCGGATTGCACAGCGGAGAAGGTACGGTGGGATTCGAGATGGTCAGTGATCTGTTTATTAACTTGGCTTTCAAAGACCTTAGATAGGCAGGGCAGGATGGATATAGGTCTGTAACAGTTTGGGTCCAGGGTGTCTCCCCCTTTGAAGAGGGGGATGACCGCAGCAGCTTTCCAATCCTTGCGGATCTCAGACGATATGAAAGACAGGTTGAACAGGCTGGTAATAGGGGTTGCGACAATGGTGGCGGATAGTTTCAGAAATAGAGGGTCTAGATTGTCAAGCCCAGCTGATTTGTATGAGTCCAGGTCTTGCAGCTCTTTCAGGACATCCGCTATTGTAGGAGTAAATGAGACACATAAAGGCATAGGACAGCTGAACATTAAAAAACAGACCACACGAAGAGAAGAGACACATAGTCTGCTGATTCCACTAAAGGCACACATACCAGAGAAATATGCACTTAGGGCACCTGGACACACTAGACATATAGTCTGCTGATTCCACTAAGGGCACACATACCAGAGAAATAGGCACCTAGGGCAACTGGACAGACTAGACACATAGTCTGCCCATTCCACTAAAAGCACACATACCAGAGAAATAGGCGCCTAAGGCAACTGGACACACTAATGATAGAAGAGACACATAGTCTGCCGATTCCAATAAGGGCACACATACCAGAGAACATGCTGAGGCACTGAGTTAAATACAGGGCTAAGTCATAGGCCTATAGGATAGATGGACATATATTATTTTTAAGACAAGCACGGGTCTGGCCACTATTATAATCTAACTGAAAGCAGATATGGGCGTTAGTAGGCGTGAACAAGCAGGAAGCCTGAACTAAAAAGATAATGGTGGCAGGAAGGATTAAGGGAAGTATGCTTATTTGCATATGGGTTGGACCCATATGCTATATGTGTATAAAGACTGGAGCCGGGGCTGGGAAGCGGGGTGTGTGTTCCGCGGACCATTCCGGCTTTGATATACTTTGTATTAAAAGCCTAATTGATTTCACAAGATCTTGTCAGCGTTATATTTGAACCGATTGTCTACGACACTATCTGGATTTGGGTAAAGGAGAAGCTGGGGACGTTTGTGCGAGTAGCTGCGGAGCTGTTGGCCGAGGTTGGAGTAGCCAGGTGGAAGGCATGGCCAGCCGTTGAGAAATGCTTGTTGAAGTTTTCGATTATCATGGATTTATCTAAATCTGCAAAAATGTCTAAAAACATATTTTCACTTTGTTATTATGGGATATGAATACCTTCTGATGTCAATGTATACGTGTATACAAGATGACGGTAAGATACTGCTAGACATTGGTTCTGATCTATTGGGGCGGCAGGTAGCCTAGTGGTTTGAGAGTTGGGCCTGTAACCGAAAGGTTGCTAGATCAAATCCCCCAAGTTGACAAGGTAAAAATCTATTGTTCTTCCCATGAACAAAGCAGTTAAGCCCCTGTTCCTAGGCAGTCATTATAATTAAGAATTTGTTCATAACTGACTTGCCTAGTTAAATTAAATAAAAATATTACCTAATACCAACTCACATATCCATTTATAGTGAGTGGTAGCCTAAACTGCATGCAGACATGTAATTTTAATACATTTTACTCACATATAGGCAAAGCATTTGCCACAAAACTGAAATGAGAATGTTGGTCCCTTTTTTGTCAGTCCCACCATATCCCCATCCCCACCATACTGCAGCATCAGTGTAGTGTAGTGTCCAATAGTCAATGCTTTCTCTCTTCTCTCTCTGAATCATCTGGTCCCTCCGCCTCTCAATCCCTGATCCTGTCCTCCAGAGCCTTCAGCTCTCCCTCCACCTGTTGGGTAAAGTACACCCTCAGCTCCTGGGTCTCCTTCTCCTAGAAGGCCTTGGGCAGGTCGAAGATGGTTTTGTCTAGAAGGGATACAGCTTTTGTCAAAATGTTGTTTTCTAGCAAGTTTAGCAGAATTTATGAAGCAGATTAGGATAATTAACGTATCAGGTTATGATGATTATATGAAAGTACGGAAAAGGGTTAGGATTAGCTAAAATGCTAAAAGAATACAACTTAAATTTGACAAAAGCTTTATCCCATCTGGACTTGACCGTTGAAGAGAGGGCCCATGTCTACCCTGCCACCCATTGCCCTGCAGGTCACTGGCTCTCTCCTGTTGCACACGGGACACACTCTTTTCACGCCAAATAATTTTGGTTGCAGGTTAGGAGCAGGGACAGATTACCAAACAGCCCCAGATAGCATATGATTGCAAAATGAGTAGAATTACAGGAAATTAGCTTTAAAACTGAAACCTTTTCAATCGACTTCATGGAAAAATGTGTTGAATAGC
The DNA here is from genome assembly GCF_016432855.1 of Salvelinus namaycush. Classification (NCBI taxonomy): domain Eukaryota; kingdom Metazoa; phylum Chordata; class Actinopteri; order Salmoniformes; family Salmonidae; genus Salvelinus; species Salvelinus namaycush. The sequence continues at coordinate 112,373 of NW_024057964.1, read as the reverse complement.
AGGGAATTAGCTTTATAACTGCCACAGTTTGTCTCAGCCTCATTGCAAAATGTGTAGAATAGCATTATCAAATTGCAAATTTTCCTCTCTGCATCATGGCAAAATGTGTTGAAATGCAGGAAAGTAAGCGCAGGGTCCAAATTGCGATTGTCCAACCTTGGTTAGGAGAGCATTTTCCCTAACCCTAACCCCAGTCTCCTAACATGCTGCGTTAATTCTCCTAACCTGCTGCATAAATTCTCATAAACTGCTACAAAAAAGTCAATTCCGTATCCAAGTGGAGTGAAAAGAGTGTCTCTGTGGCTTCCAGCCCACCAGGCTCTTCTTGGCAAATAGACTTCAAAGAGGAAGTTGGTGTAGGAGAAGTTGAGTGGTGTGTGAGAATCAGTCAGATACAATTACAGTTACTCTGTTTCATACCAAGTCTGTTTTTCATGTGGAAACATAATGTGACAACCATATATTTTGTATCGAACTCAAAATAAACTTTTCCTTTTTTTATTTGAATAAATTATTAGTGGATTTTGGTTAATAATTTAACTATATTTTTTAAATCCCACAGATATTCCCATTCAAGCCTGGGAGATACGGGAGAGGGAGATGGTTATGCTGCCGAAAGTTTCTTTTAACAATTTATTGGGAGCAGACTGGGGGCCCGTATCAAAATGTGGTGACCTGTCCTACCCCGAAAGAGGAACATTAAATACCGTAGTATTCTTTTAAAATAAAATCTCATACACATATTAGGAAGTACGTCACTGATGAGATGTGAGATAAACTAATGTAGTGAAATTCATGTGGCATGTCAGACCACACTACGGGTGTGACAGTCTCTACTGTAGACAGTTTACGTTATCTAAGGCAAGTATCGACTTCTTCAATATATTTTCTGTAAATTTGAATGTTCAAAATAAATTAAAGGAAATTAATTATGAGTAATGATATTCAATATGTTCTAAAGTACTGCTGTTTGTTCATGTATTATCTTCACAACTGAAGGACATAATGTATTGATATGGAGATGGTTCAATGCAATGTGTTGTGTGAGTTAAGCTACTCTACCAGTAAGTGTATGTTTCAAAAGCTGATATTAGATCAATGGAACCTGAGTGAACAAATAACACAACAATTACATACTTATTTCATTTATTACTTAAACAAAGTTGTGCAACACCCACATGTTCATTGATGTCGGTTTCATATGCACATACAGTGACATGAAACAGTATTTTCCCCTTTCTGATTTTCTCTATTTTAGATTTTTTTTATACTGAATGTTATCAGAGGTTCAACCAAAACCTAATATTAGATCAAGGGAACCTGAGTTAAAAAATAACCTCAAAGTATTTTTATTTTATTTATTGAATTAACAAAGTTATGCAACACCCAATGTCCCTGTGTAAAAAAAGTAATTGCCCCTTTACTCTCAATAACTTGTTGTGTCTCCTTTAGCTGAAATGACTCCAATCAAACACTTCCTGTAGTTGTTGATCAGTCTCTCACGTTGCTGTGGGTTTTAACTCAGCGACATTTGTGGGTTTTCAATCATGAACTGCTCGTTTCAAGTCCTGCCACAATATCTCAATAGGGATTAGATCTGGACTAGGCCATTACAAAACTTTACATTTGTTGCTTTATATCAATTTTCATGCTGACTTGATTGTGTGTTTTGGAATGGTGGCACAACCAGTTATTGAGTGTAAGGTGGCAATTCCTTTTTCACACTTTGTTAATGAAATAAATTAAATAACTGTGACTATTTTTTTTAGATTTCTAAACTCAAGTTCCCTTTATCTAATAGGTTTTGGTTGAAGATCTGATAACATTCACTATAAAAAAAAGAAGCAAAAATAGAGAACCAGAAAGGGGGAAATACCTTTTCATGTCACTGTATGTGCATGTGAAAACAACGTCAGTGTGAGCTAACAGTATAGCTTCCACCACTGTCCCTGTCACCATACCGGGCTCAAACTAGTGGTCCTCTGCTCACAAACACATGTCGCCTCACTCCTTGACAACACACCAACCAATTGAAAAATCACCTGTACATAGAAATAAGTTCATATTATTATTATTGGGAGAGACTGTACCAGTGATGTGTATAAATCCTGGATCGCTGATGTTATGTAACGGCCAATGAGAGACTTTAAATCCACCGGTCTCTATATAGGGTACTCCCCAGAAGAAGCAGTCCTCCATAAGAATTAATGGAATTCTACAGTATTTCAATCAAATGTTTCAAGGACAAAATGACATGTATTTAAGTATTTTGTTGTAGATGGGACAGAAAAGTTAGTACTCTATAAATACAATACTTTAATATCTTTACATGCTTTTTATTTTATTTGTTATGTTCAGGTCATAAAAAAAGCATGAGCTGGAGCACACTCAGAGAAAATGACTTATTGTAGAGGTGCTGACTAACAGTGAATACACTGTAAGCTATAAAAACAAAGAGAGTTGCACACTCTATCTATATAAACTCCCAGTCATTTATTGGGTAAAACACCGACGTTTCGGCATCCCTGTGCCTTCTTCAGGGTAAAGTCATGAATGCTTGATCCAGGTTATGTAGACAAACAGTGAAATTAGTGCAACCAATGACAATAGTGAGGGGTGTGTCATAATTATGAGGTTAATTAGAGTGAATTGAGTGAAACTGTTAAAAGACAATAATTTACAGCATATTAAATATATTAGCCTATTGTTATCATTAAAATTAGCATAAGATTAGCATCAACATACATTATTGTTTAATTTAATTTCACATATATTTAATTGTTTCCAATATCATTAAATGTTGTTACATGTAATATTTTAGTTCATCCATAATGCATAATAAGCATCATCAACAGGGGGAACATATTGGTTGTACTCTGATAAACTGTAGTGTATATTCATTTATAAGACTTCTTTATAAAAAATAATTGTTCATTAGAAGGGACTGAGACCAAATTCAATTTTAAGACACTAGGGGTCAATGTTTTTAAATACCTCCTCTCCTTAGTAGACCAACATGCTCAATGCGTGTGTATATGAGTGTGTATTTGAGGGAGGAGATGGGATGGTTACCTTCAACAAAGTGAGCTGCTACTAGATAGTCAGTGTTCTTACACCTGATTGAGCTGCGGTGTTCAGCTCTGCATTGTTTTAATTGTCTTTTCGTTTGTCCTACGTTGGCTTTTCCACATGAACATGTGATGAGATAGATCACTACCTTTATCTTGCAAGAGATGATACCCCTAACAGGGATTTTTCCACCTGTATGTGGGTGACTGAAAAAGGGTGTTTTTGTAAAGCTATTGCACTGTGAACATGAGCCACATTTGTAGTTCCCATTTGGAATGGGTGTCAAGAGTGTCTGAGTGGGCTCAGGGAGCAGGTCAGATCTCACTAAGCTATCCCCATTATTACGACCGCACTTATAGACCACCAGTGGGGGGTCCTTGAAGAGGTGTGCCGTTTTGTCTGATTGCAGAATATGCCAGGATTTTTCAGGATTGCTTTCATTTTCTCTGAACACTTGGTGTACTTAGTGCAAAAGACTTGTTTTTCTTCTTTGGTTTAGTTTTTAGCAATTCCTCTCTTGGTTTTTGAGATATTTTCATCGTTGCAGCATCAAGACTTTTTTCCTTGTAGCCTCTGATTTTGAATTTATTTTTCATTTTCTTAGCATTGCTGTCAAAATCTGACTGTTGGCAACAGATTCATTTAACCCTGCATAACTGGCTACATGGTAGACCATTCCTGAGGGGAAGGGGATGCATACTATCCCCACGTAGCAGGGTATTGAGGTCTGTTGGCTTTGTATACAGGTCTGTATGTAATGCATCATTCTCTTTGATGATCCATAAGTCCAGGTAGCCCAATTTTATCTCATCAGTCTGCATGGTGAATTTCAGATATTCAGAGCTCTCGTTTAGCAGAGTTTGGAATTAATTTAGTTCCTGCTGACTTCCTTCCCAGAGCACATAGACATCATCTTTGTATCTCTTCCATGAGAGGATTTTAGAGAGTAGGGGGTGTGTCTCTGTTTGTAAATGAGTGCTTCCTCAAATTGTTCCACATGCAGGTTCACATAGTTGGGGTCACCCCGAATTTGAAGGAAAAAGTCTGACTCAAAGATGAAGTAGTTATTGGATAATACCAGTTCAGTGAGACGCAAGATGCAATCATTGGCTGGAGAAAGGGTAGGGTCTCTCTGTTGAAGGAAGTGTTGCAGTTTTACAAAATATAATTTAAAAGTTTGCATTAAGGTGTCTGTAATAGAATATACTTGTCAAAATGGATGTAGACATTAATAAATGCATTTCTATATCTTCCAAAATCTGTTTTACAATGGAGGAGGAGTAACAAAATGGCTGTGCAGTTGCTTCCAAACAGCGGCCCCTGTCAGTCATCTAGGGTTAATACATATCATTGGACTGATCTGAAAATATATTAGAACCTCCCTGATGTTGTCTTTTATGTTGCAGGTGTTTTGGCCTGCTTTGGTCAACGAGATTTGATCGCCACAATGCCAGATAGACTGGATGTACTGACTGGCTCCTGTGTGCAAATCCCATGTTCATTTGATATTCCTGACCAACATAAGGATACATTTAACAGCACAATACTAACCTCTGGAGTCTGGACTAAAGAATCGCCATACTTTGATCTGCATCCGGACAGTGTGATATTTAACAGTAGTGAGACGTTCAACAGATTTCAAGGGAAGATAACTGGAAACATGTCCCAGAAGAACTGCACCACAGTCTTCTTTAATATAACCACCAGTTACACTAATAAATACTTCTTCAGGATTGAGAGTCAACCATTCCGTGCAACAGACACTGGAAAGTCTGTTGATATAGTTGTCAGAGGTAAGAGACAATTTAACTGTTTACCAACTTTTTTCCCCAGTTTATATTCCTTTCATCAAAGATAAGAGTAAAACAAGTGGACAGTTTAACTTTTAGTGTAAAATATATTTATCTACAATGTATTACAGATTTGCCTTCCAGTCCCATCATTACTGTCTCAGGTGAGGTGAAGGAAGGGACCCCTGTCAGTTTGAACTGCTCTGCTGTCGTTCCCTGTCCCGAACACCCCCCTGAGCTGACATGGACTCTCCCAACACAGTTTACACCTAAGAACCAACTGCAGGAGAATCCAGACCAAACTCCACGGTGACCTTCACTCCGTTGTACCTTCATCATGAGAAGAACATCACTTGTACTGCAGTCTACCCAGTAGGGGCAAGCAACAAGACAGCTGAACATAACATGATGCTTAATGTTTCATGTAAGATTTAATTACTGGTTCCTGTAAAATAGATCATTCTATCATGTTTTCACTGATGATTGTAATAGAGTGGTTTTGATGAGACTATTCAATATACCATATCAGATACATTCTAAATGAACCCCTCTCCTTCAGTCTCTCCTAAGGACACCTCGGCCTCCATCAGTCCAGCTGATTCAGTATTAGTGGGCAGCTGTGTTAATCTGAGCTGCAGCAGTACAGCCAACCCTCCTGTGACAACCTTCACCTGGTTCAAGATCAGTGGGGGTAATTTAACACAGGTAGCATCTGGACTGAGTTACTCCCTCAATGTGACGGTTGTTGATGGAGGACTGTACTTCTGTGAAGCAAGAAATAGTCACGGCTGTGGCAAGTCAAAGGAAGTGAGGCTAACTATTAAAGGTAAAACGGGCACGTCGGGCACAATCGTAGGTTAGATATACACTATATATTCAAAAGTATGTGGACACCCCTTCAAATGCGTGGATTCAGCTATTTAATGACATTGACATTAATGCCCATGATTTTGGAACGAGATGTTCGATGAGCAGGTGACCACATACTTTTGGTTGTGTAGTGTACATTGCTGATCTTTATGTGAGAAATGACCTAATATGTGCTGCATTTTCAGGGCAAGAAAAGACTGTTACCACAATGGTTTTTGGGATTGCAGCAGGAACTTTGGGGGTCCTGTTGCTTATCAGCCTGATCAGTGTTATTGGATAGTAAAAACTATTCCTGGCATCAATGCAAAACTATATTATTTCTGCTGTGTTTGTGCTTTTGCATATGAAAACCCTCACAGTGCATTCAGAAGGCCTTTCTAAATGTCTTCCAGGAGGAGAAACTCGAGGCTCCACGATGGACTTGAAAGGACGGACAATACACAGGGACAGGTGGGAATAAGGCTACACTTTCAAACCATCTACAAAGTGTATCTAAGGAAGTACTGAATTAATGCAGAAACTATCCAAAGCCATGAGGTTAACATCATTTTAGAGCAAGTTCAGGGGAGATGAACAAACCGAAAGCAATGCCACATCCTGTAAGAATATGGAATGATAACAGAATAGCTGTTGGACTTTGACAGTTTTTTCTTTAGATTGGAGCTCATTTGTTGACAAAATGAAATTCTTTACTCCAGTCAGTCTAATTTACATTTTCATTGACATCTCCTCAGTATGTGTTGTGTAACCTGCTGACCTTAGAGTTTTACACATGACTGAGCTTAGAGCTTTACACATGTTCCCCTCTCTGTGTTCTCTCCACAGAACTCCCCGGTTGGGACAGTGTACTAACCAGGCCACAGCCGGAGAGGAACCAGAGGAACCTGCAGAAGACCAGCCTGAAGAGATCCAATACGGTGACATAGACTTCTCCAAACTACGACCCAAAGAGACCCCAGCTGCAGCCCAGGACAGGGTCCAGGGACAGGAGAGTGAGTACGCTGAAGTCAATGTGACCAGAAGAGGGGCCCAGAAACCACCTCTTAACAACCTAGATGGACTTTATGCACAAGTGAATTAAAGAGGTGCATGTTAATTTTCCAATGGGTATCAAGTGTTTTTATGTACAGTATTGTCATTGTGTATCTGTTTTCTATTGGTACTTTTGTTACATTTATAATTATGTGCTCTTATCTGCATATTTGTAGAATTTGCTGGGATGAAAAGTGTTTAACTGTTACTATAGTGGTGATATGATGATGTAGGCTACTCTTTATTTTAGACCATTTATTTTTAGTGTTGAGTTCACAGAGCATCTGTTTAATGGGTTCCAGTATAGAGGAACTGCTGAGTTCAACTAGCCTACTGAAGGCAGTTTAAGACCATATAAAGTCAATGGTGACTGAGGAGAGAAGACACAGTTATTTAGAGAGACAGTGGTCTGATACAAGACAGGAAGTTGGTACAGGAAGTCTACATGATGGCAGAATGGTGTTAAAATCCACTAGTTACTGTTTCTCTGCATCTTTTGTGCAGTTCCCAGAATAACAATATTATATATTTTCAGTTTATATCTATTTAGAAGTTGTTGTGTCAGTTTTTATGTTGAGTGTTAAATCAAAGAAACAATTGAGGCTGAATTTAAGGTTGTTTTTTAATTGCACTGTAATAAAAACCTTTACATTCAATTTCCATGAAATCTTTTGGTCTTACTGGTCCAACATTTTACATATCTCATTAAAATTGATTAAATTTAGATTTTGTGTCACTGGCCTACACAGTTCCTCATAATGTGAATTATGTTTTTAGACAAGAACAAGAAGTCTAAAAATCAAGAAGTATTTAACCCCTTTCTTATGGCAAGCCTAAATCATTTCAGGAGTAAAGATTTTCTTAACATGTCACATAAGAAGTTGCATGGATTCACTGTGTGCAATACTAGTGTTTAACATGATTTTTGAATGACTACCTCATCTCTGTACCCCACACATACAATTATCTGTAAGGTCCCTCTGTTGAGCAGCGAATGTCAAACAGATTAAACCACAAACACCAGAGAGCTTTTCCAATACCTCTCAAAGAAAGGCACCTGTTGGTAGATGGGTAAAACAAATTATAATCTGACAATGAATTTCCATTTGAGCATGGTGAAGTTATTAATTACACTGTGGATGGTTTGTCAATTCACCCATTCATTACAAAACCGCTCAGGGAATTCACCCACAGGAGGTTGGTGATACCTTAATTGGGGAGAACGGCTCGAGGTAATGGCTGGAGCAGAACAGGTGGAATGGTATCAAATACTTCCAACACATTTTCCATGTGTTTGATTCCATTCCATTTGCTCCGTTCCAGACATAATTATGAGTTGTCTTCCCCTCAGCAGCCTCCACTGATTTCACCATAAGGCCAGTGGTGACTTTAAAACAGTTGCAGTGTTTAACAGCTGTGATTGGAGAAAACTGAGGATGGATCAGCAACATTGTACTTACTCCATAATACTAACCTAAATGACAAAGTGAGAAGAAGGAAACATGTACAGAATAAACATATCCCAAAACATGCATCCTGTTTGCAATAAGGCACTAAAGTAAAACTGCAAAAAAATGATCAAAAAAATTAACTTTATGTCCTGAATACAAAGTGTTATGTTTGGGGCAAATCCAACACATCACTGAGTACCACTCTTCATATTTTCAAGCATGGTGATGGCTGCACCGTGTTATGGGTATGCTATTTAATCCATTTTTAATTCAAGCTGTAAGACAACAGAATGTGGAATAAGTCAAGGGGTACTTTCTGAAGAGACTGAGTATACCAAACATTAGGAACACCTTCCTAATTTTGAGTTTGAAACCCCTTTTGTCTTCAGAACATCCTCAGTTCATTGGGGCATGGACTCTACAAGGTGTCTAAAGAGTTCCACAGGGATGTTGGCCCATGTTGACTCCAATGCTTCCTACAGTTGTGTCAAGTTGGCTGGATGTCTTTGGGGGGTGGACTATTCTTGATACATACCGGAAACTGTTTAGAGTGAAAAAACCTTGCAGTATTGCTGTTCTTGAAACCAGTGTGCCTGGCACCTACTACCACACCTCGTTCAAAGGCTAATTTTTTGTTTTGCGCAAACACCCTATAAATGGCACACATACACAATACACTTCTCAATTGTCTCAAGGATTAAAAATCCTTCTTTAACCTGTCTCCTCCCCTTCCTCTACTGTCATGAGAATTATGTTCTCAATGTTCATAAACCCAAATCAATTAACTACTCAGCCTGAAACGCAGAATTTGTAGGAAACTGGTTGAAATGAATCAGACGGAGGCCCAGCTACGATAGTCAGAACATGTATTTACGAGAGCGCTCCTGTACATATACAATGATGTTCCCTTTATAACATTCTCTTAACATATGCACATACATACACACTAACATTAGGAGAGCTTTCTTGGTCTCTACAATTCTCACCACAGTTGATCACTACCCAGCTGACAGTTCCAGTGCCCCCCAGATAAGGGAAACCTGGAGGGGCTCTCCCTGTCCTGTCTTATCTCCCCAGACTTATAGCCGGGTCGGTTCAAACATAGGTTAATGATCCACTTTGTTTTCTTTTGGCACACACATACATTCCTCTCTTCCCAGGTCCAACCTAGTTGGACTTATGTTTATCAGCTTTAATTACTCCTTGTCTATGCTACATAACCTCTAATCCCTAATAGTTAAGTTTCCGGGTAGAATTATTTAATAATTTATCTTAAACCTTGATAAAATCTTTTAACATCTACGCTGATTGAAGTGGATTTAACAAGTGACAACAATAAGGGATCATAGCATTAACCTGGATTCACCTGGTCAGTCTATGTCATGGAAAGCTCAGTAAGATTGGTTCTGTTTTATCACCTAATACCTACTCATATATCCATTGATAGTGAGTGGTAGCCTAATCTGCATGGAGACAAAATCGTTGCATTGTATTTTCAGAAGATTTACCCGCATATAGGCAAAGCAGTTTCCACAAAACTGAAATGAGCTTGTTCCTCCCATTTTTGTCAGTCCCACCATATCCCCACCCCCACCATATTGCAGCATCAGTGTAGTGTAGTGTCCAATAGTCAATGCTTTCTCTCTTCTCTCTCTGAATCATCTGGTCCTTCTGCTTCTCAATCCCTGATCCTGTCCTCCAGAGCCTTCAGCTCTCCCTCCACCTGTTGGGGGAGGTCGGCTCCCACCTGCTGGGTAAAGTACACCCTCAGTTCCTGGGTCTCCTTCTCCCAGAAGACCTTGGGCAGGTCGAAGAGTGTTTTTTGTCTAGAAGTGATACGGCTTTTGTCCAAATTGAGTTTTCTCGCAAGTTTAGGAGAATTTAGGCAGCAAGTTAGGAGAATTAACGTAGCAGGTTATGATAATTAGATCAAGGAACGGAAAAGTGCTAACATTAGCTCAAATGCTAAAGAATTTGACGTCAATTTGACAAAAGCTTTATCCCATCTAGACTTAACCGTCGTAGAGGGAGCCCATGTCCTCCTTGCCGCCCAGGACCTGCAGGTCACTGGCTCCCTCCTGTGGCACCCGGGACATTCTTTTCACATGACTTCAATACGAAGTGATTTTGGAAGCAGGTTAAGAGCAGGGCTGGACTACAGAACGGCCCCAGATAGCATATGATAGCAAAAGATGTTGAATAGTAGGAAGTTAGCTCTAAAACACAACATTTTCTGTCAGCTTCATGACAACATGTCGAATAGCATTATAAAACTGTAAATATGTATCTCTGCACCATGACAAAATGGGTTGAAATGCTCTCTGCACCATGGCAAAATGGGTTGAAATGCACTCCACTCCATGGCAAAATGGGTTGAAATGCACTCCACACCATGGCAAAATGGGTTGAAATCTCTCTGCCCCATGGCAAAATGGGTTGAAATCTCTCTGCCCCATGGCAAAATGGGTTGAAATGCAGTAAGTAAGAAGGGGGTGTGGGGTCGTCAGACTCTGGTTAGGAGAGCATTTTCACTAACCGTAACCCATAGCCGTAATTCTCCTAACCTGCTGCATAAATTCTTCTAGCCTGATACGAAAAAGTCCATTCTGTATAGAAGTGGCGTGAAAATGTGTCATCCAGCCCACCAGGGTCTTCTTGGCAAATAGACTTTAAAGAGGAAACGAAGGCTGTTGTTGTCTGTTCACACTGCTATGCTTTATCTTGGCCAGGTCGCAGTTGTAAATGAGAACTTGTTCTCAACTAGCCTACCTGGTTAAATAAAGGTGAAATTAAAAAATATATATTTTTAAAAAGGCAAGAAAAAGAGGAAGTTGGTGTAGGAGAAGTTGAGTGGTGTGTGTGAGAATCAGTCAGATACAATTACACTTACTCTGTTTCATACCAAATCTGTTTTTCATGTTGAAAAAATGATGTGATAACCCTATGATTTGGCATGGGTCCCAAGATCCTCAAAAGGTTCGAGAGCATCTTGACCGGTTGCATCACCGCCTGGTATGGCAACTGCTTGGCATCTGACCGTAAGGCGATACAGAGGGTAGTGTGTACGGCCCGGTACATCACTGGGGCCAAGCTTCCTGCCATCCAGGACCTATATACTAGGCGGTGTCAGAGGAAAGCCCAAAAAATTGTCAGAGACTCCAGTCACCCAAGTCATTGACTGTTTTCTCTGCTTCCGCACGGCAAGCGGTACCAGAGCGCCAAGTCTAGGACCAAAAGGCTCCTTAACAGCTTCTATCCCAAAGCCATAAGACTGTTGAACAATTAATCAAATGGCCAACGGACTATTTGCATTGACCCTCCCCACCTTCATTTGTTTTGTACACTGCTGCTACTCGCTGTTAATTATCTATGCATAGCCACTTTACTACATGTACAAATTACCTCGACTAACCTGTACCCCCGCACATTGACACAGTACCAGTACTCCCTGTACATAGCCTTGTTATTGTTAATTTATTTTGTTACTTTTTATAATTTTTTTACTTTAGTTAATTTAGTAAACATTTTCTTAACTCTTTCTTGAATTGCACTGTTGGTTAAGGGCTTGTCAGTAAGCATTTCACGGTAAGGGCTACTCAAATCAAATCAAATCAAATCACATTTTATTGGTCACATACACATGGTTAGCAGATGTTAATGCGAGTGTAGCGAAATGCTTGTGCTTCTAGTTCCAACCGTGCAGTAATATCTAACAAGTAATCTAACAATTTCACCACAACTACCTTATAAACACAAGTGTAAAGGAATGAATAGAATATGTACATATAAATATATGGATGAGCGATGGCCGAACAGCATAGGCAAGATGCAGTAGATGGTATAGAGTACAGTATATACATATGAGATGAGTAATGTAGGGTATGTAAACGTTATATAAAGTGGCATTGTTTGAAGTGACGTGATACATTTATTACATCCAATTTTTAATGATTAAAGTGGCTAGAGATTTGAGTCAGTATGTTGGCAGCAGCCACTCAATGTTAGTGATGGCTGTTTAACAGTCTGATGGCCTTGAGATAGAAGCTGTTTTTCAGTCTCTCGGTTCCAGCTTTGATGCACCTATACTGACCTCGCTTCTGGATGATAGCGGGGTGAACAGGCAGTGGCTCGGGTGGTTGTTGTCCTTGATGATCTTTTTGGCCTTCCTGTGATATCGGATGGTGTAGGTGTCCTGAAGGGCAGGTAGTTTGCACCCGGTGATGCGTTGTGCAGACCTCACTACCCTCTGGAGAGGCTTACGGTTGTGGGCGAAGCAGTTGCCGTACCAGGCGGTGATGCAGCCAAACAGGATGCTCTCGATTGTGCATCTGTAAAAGTTTGTGAGTGTTTTTGGTGACAAGCCAAATTTTGTCAGCCTCCTGAGGTTGAAGAGGCGCTGTTGCGCCTTCTTCACCACGCTGTCTGTGTGGGTGGACCATTTCAGTTTGTCCGTGATGTGTACGCCAAGGAACTTAAAACTTTCCACCTTCTCCACTGCTGTCCCGTCGATGTGGATAGGGGGCTGCTCCCTCTGCTGTAGTCTGAAGTCCACGATAATCTCCTTTGTTTTGTTGACGTTGAGTGTGAGGTTATTTTCCTGACACCACACTCCGAGGGCCCTCACCTCCTCCCTGTAGGCCGTCTCGTCATTGTTGGTAATCAAGCCTACCGTCTGCAAACTTGATGATTGGGTTGAAGGCGTGCATGGCCACACAGTCATGGGTGAACAGGGAGTACAGGAGGGGACTGAGAACGCACCCTTGTGAGGCCCCAGTATTCAGATCAGCGGGGTGGAGATGTTGTTTCCTACCCTCACCACCTGGGGGCGGCCTGTCAGAAAGTCCAGGACCCAGTTGCACAGGGCGAGGTCGAGACCCAGGGTACTATGGTGTTAAATGCTGAGTTGTGATCGATTAACAGTATTCTTACATAGGTATTCCTCTTGTCCAGATGGGTTAGGGCAGTGTGCAGTGTGATTGCGATTGCGTCGTCTGTGGACCTATTGGGGCGGTAAGCAAATTGGAGTGGGTCTAGGGTGTCAGGTAGGGTGGAGGTCTTATGATCCTTGACTAGTCTCTCAAAGCACTTGATGATGACGGAAGTGAGTGCTACGGGGCGATAGTCGTTTAGCTCAGTTACCTTAGCTTTCTTGGGAACAGGATTAATGGTGGCCCTCTTGAAGCATGTGGGAATATCAGACTGGGATAGAGATTGATTGAATATGTCCGTAAACACACCAGCCAGCTTGTTTGTGCATGCTCTGAGGACGCGGCTAGGGATGCCGTCTGGGCCGGCAGCCTTGCGAGGGTTAACACGTTTAAATGTTTTACTCACGTTGGCTGCGGTGAAGGAGAGCCTGCAGGTTTTGGTAGCGGCCGTGTCAGTGGCACTTGTTGTATTCAGCGTTTATGATTTAGCTCGATTTAAATAAAAAAATCACACACCGTCCCATTGAAGCCTGGGAGACCACCTGTTGGAGGAGGTCCGCTCCCACCTGCTGGGTAAAGTACACCCTCAGCTTCTGGGTCTCCTTATCCCAGAAGGCCTTTGGAAAGGTTAAGGGTTTTGTCTAGAAGGGATACAGCTTTTGTCAAAATTGAGTTTTCTAGCAAGTTTAGGAGAATTTATGCAGCAGGTTAGAAGAATTGACAGAGCAGGTTATGAAAATTAGATTAAGGTATGGAAAAGCGTTAGGATTAGCTAAAATGCTAAAAGAATGATACTTTTAACATCAATTTGACAAAGCTTAATCCCATCTAGACTTGACCACCGAAGAGGGCACCCATGTCCTCCTTGCCCCCCAGGACCTGCAGGTTGCTGACTCCCTCCTGTGTCACCCGCGATATTCTTTTCACAGCACTTCAATAAGAAGTGATTTTGGAAGCAGGTTAGCAGCAGGGCCGGATTACTGAACGGCCCCAGATAGCATATGATAGCAAAATGTGTAGAACTACAGGGAATTATCTTTAAAACTGAATTTTTTTCTATCAGCCTCATGGCAAAATGTGAACACAAGCATGAGGTGCTATAAAACAGCAAAAGTATAAAAAAAAAAAAATCTCTCTGCACCATGGCAGAATGTGTTGAAATGCAGGAAAGTAAGCTCAGGTTCCCAAATGCGGTCATCCAACCCTGATTAGGAGAGAATTTTCCCTAAACCTAACTATTTTACCTGACCTTAACCTCAGGCTCCTAACATGCTATGAAAATTCTCCTAACCTGCTGCACAAGTTCTCGTAAAACTGCAATGAAACAGTCATTTCCGTATCAAAGTGGAGTGAAAAGAGTGTCTCTGTGGCATCCAGCCCACCAGGCTCCTCTTGGCAAATAGACTTGAAAGAGGAAGTTGGTGTAGGAGAAGTTGAGTGGTGTGTGAGAATCAGTCTGTCACGACTTCGGCCAAAGTTGATGCTTCTCCTTGTTCGGGTGGTGTTCGGTCTTCTAGCCATCACCGGTCTTCTAGCCATTGCCAAATCCATTTGTCATTTTCCATTTGTTTTGTCTCGTTTTCCCACACACCTGGTTTTCATTTCCCAATTACTGGTCATGTATTTAACCCTCTGTTTCCCCCATGTCTTTGTGTGTGATTGTTATTTTGTTCAGGTGGATATGTTCCGGCTGGTTTGTACCGGGTGCTTTTTATCACCCATGCTTTGTGGCAACCGTTCTTTTTGCACTTTGTAAATTGTTTACTTTGTGTTGTCGAGTAAAGTGCGTTGTTTCACTCATCTCTGCTCTCCTACGCCTGACTTTATACACCAGCTACACCAACCTGACACAGTCAGATACAATTACAGTTACTCTGTTTGATATCAAGTCTGTTTTTCATGTTGAAACATAATGTGACAACCATATGTTTTGTATCGATCTCAAATGTAACTTTTCCTTTTTTGTCTTCACTAAATTAATAGTGGATTTTGGTTCATGATTTAACTATATGTTTAAATCCCACACACAATCCCATTCAAGCCTGGGAGATAGAGGAGAGTTTCCTTTGTTGTATTTAACGATGTATCAGGGGTGGACTTAGTGATTTGGGGGCCCGTTTCAGAATGAGGTTGACTTGTCCTTCCCAGTCCAACCTATTTTGTATAACTCTTTCATTTCTGGCAGTAATGAAATGTATAGGCCACAAAAAGCTGTTGAGTCAGTGGCTGACCCACACAATGTGTTAAGAATCAGTCAGTGGGCAGCTGGGCTCCATTTCATTTGAAACTGGTGAAACATGACTAAGGCCACCTCTGCAATGTTTCAAGTGACTGAAACTAATTGTTCTGGAGTAGAAGGTTCATTAGAAAATGACAATATTCTAAACACTTAAATTAGCATACCATGTTTTCACAACTGATGTTGACACCCAGCACATAGACTATTCAACATCCTGTTAAATAAATACTGTAGTATTCTTTAAAAATAATTTCTCAAACACTTATTAGGAAGTACGTCACTGATGAAATGTGAGATATGCCACATGAATTTCACCACTTTAGTTTGTCAGACCACACTATGGGTGTGACAGTCTCTCCTGTAGACGGTTTACATTACCGTCTAAGGCAAGTATCGACTTCTTCAATATATTTTCTGTTAATTTGAATGTTCAAAATCATTTAAAGGAAATTAATTATGGGTAATGAGATTCAATATGTTCTAAAGTACTGCTGTTTGTTCATGTATTATCTTCACAACTGAAGGACATAGTGTATTGATATGGAGATGGTTCAATGCAATGTGTTGTGTGAGTTAAGCTACTCTACCAGTAAGTGTATGTTTGTACTGTTTCAGGTGATCAGTAGTGTGTGAGTTCTCACATGGCTTGTCCTGAGAACATGTTTTCTCTCATTGTCCTCTTTATGTCAGGTGAGTCTTCCACACAACAACAACTAGTTATGAATCAGACATAAAGGAATAACCACAAGTCATTATATTTTATGGGATGTGCTATATAACTGTGTTGAAAAGTGTGCAGTTAATTCCTGATTAGTGTATTTTATTAGTCTGGATTTAAACTCTGCTGTGAAAAACTCTTTTGCATATGTTTGATACTGAATGTTATCAGATATTCAATCAAAAGCTGATATTAGATCAATGGAACCCGAGTGAAAAAAAAGAAGACAATGATGTACTTATTTTATTTATTTCCTAAAAAAAAGTTATGCAACACCCAATGCCCCTGTGTGAAAAAGTAATTGTCCCCTTATACTCAATAACTGGTTGTGCCTCCTTCAGCTGAAATGACTCCAACCAAACACTTCCTGTAGTTGTTGATCAGTCTCTCACGTTGCTGTGGAGGAATTTTGGCCCACTCTCCCATGCGAACTGATTTAACTCAGCGACATTTGTGGGTTTTCAATCATGAACTGCACATTTCAAGTCCTGCCACAATATCTCAATAGGGATTAGGTCTGGACTTTAAGTAGAACATTCCAAAACTTTAAATTTGTTGCCTTTTATCAATTTTCATGTAGTCTTGATTGTGTGTTTTGGAATGGTGGCACAACCAGTTATTGAGAGTAAGGGGTCAATTCCTTTTTCACACAGGGGAATCGGATGTTGCATAACTATGTTAATGAAATAAATTAAATAACTGTGACTATTTTTTTTAAATATTTGTAAACTCAAGTTCCCTTTATCTAATAGTAGGTTTTGGTTGAACATTTTGTAACATTCAGTTAAAAAAAGAAGCAAAAATAGAGAACCAGAAAGGGGGAAATACTGTTTCATGTCACTGTACAGTATGTGAACCCGACGTCAGTGTGCGGTTAACAGTATAGCTTCCACCACTGTCCCTGTCACCATACCGGGCTCAAACTAGTGGTCCTCTGCTCACAAACACACGTCACCTCACTCCTTGACAACATACCGACCAATTGAAAAATCACCTTTACATTGATATAAATTCATATTATTATTATTGGGAGAGACTGTAACAGTGATGTGTATGAACCCTGGACCGCTGATGCTATGTAACGGCCAATGAGAGACTTTAAATCCATCTGTCTCTATATATGGTACTCCCCAGAAGAAGCAGTCCTCCATAAGAATTATGTGAATTCTACAGTATTTCAATCAAATGTTTCAAGGACAAAATGACATGTATTTAAGTATTTTGTTGTAGACGGGACAGAAAAGTTAGTACTCTATAAATACAATACTTTAATATCTTTACATGTTTTTATTTTATTTGTTATGTTCAGATCATATAAAAAGCATGAGCTGGAGCACACTCAGAGAAAATGACTTATTGTAGAGGTGCTGACTAACAGTGAATACACTGTAAGCTATAAAAACAAAGAGAGTTGCACACTCTATATATATAAACTCCCAGTCATTTATTGGGTAAAACACCAACGTTTCGGCATCACTGTGCCTTCTTCAGGGTAAAGTCATGAATGCTTGAACCAGGTTATGTAGACAAACAGTGCAATTAGTGCAACCAATGACAATAGTGAGGGGTGTGTCATAATTATGAGGTTAATTTGAATGAATTGAGTGAAACTGTTAAAAGACAATAGTTTACATATTGAATATATTAGGCTATTGTTATCATTAATATTAGCATAAGATTAGCATCAACATACATTATTGTTTAATTTAATTTCACATATATTTAATTGTTTCCAATATCATTAATGTTGTTAAAATGTTATATTTTGGTTAATCCATAATGCATAGTAAGCATCATCAACAGGGGGAACATATTGGTTGTACGCTGATAAGCTGTAGAAAGAATATATTCATTTATAAGACTTCTTTATAAAAAATAATTGTTCATTAGAAGGGACTGAGACCAAATTCAATTTTAAGACACTAGGGGTCAATGTTTTTAAATACCTCCTCTCCTTGGTAGACCAACATGCTCAATGCGTGTGTATATGAGTGTGTATTTGAGGGAGCAGATGGGATGGTTAGCTTCAACAAAGTGAGCTGCTACTGGATAGTCAGTGTTCTTACACCTGATTGAGCTGCTATTGGATAGTCAGTGTTCTTAAACCTGATTGAGCTGCTATTGGATAGTCAGTGTTCTTACACCTGATTGAGCTGCGGTGTTCAGCTCTACATTGTTTTAAATGTCTTTTCGTTTGTCCTACGTTGGCTTTTCCACATGAACAGGTGATGAGATAGATCACTACCTTTATCTTGAAAGAGATGATACCCCTAACAGGGATTTTTCCACCTGTATGTGGGTATCTGAAGAAGGATGTTTATGTAGTGCTATTGCACTGTGACCATGAGCCACATTTGTAGTTCCCATTTGGAATGGGTGTCAAGAGTGTCTTGATCTCACTAAGCTGTCCTCAATATTGCGACCATGCTTATAGACCACCAGTGGGGGGTCCTTGAAGAGGTGTGCAATTGTTGTGTCTGATTGCAGAATATGCCAGTGCTTCTTCAGGATTACTTTTATTTTCTCTGAACACTTGGTGTACTTAGTGCAAAAAACTTATTTTTCTTCTTTGGTTTGTTTTTAGCAAATCCTCTCTTGGTTTTTGAGATATTTTCATCATTGCAGCATCAAGACTTTTTTCCTTGTAGCCTCTGATTTTAAATGTATTTTTCATTTTCTAAGCATTGCTGTCAAAATCTGACTGTTGGCCACAGATTCGTTTAATCCTTTATAACTGGCTATATGGTAGACCATTCCTGAGGGGAAGGGCATGAATACTATCCCCACCTAGCAGGGTATTGAGGTCTGTTGGCTGTGTGTACAAGTCTGTATGTAATGCATCATTCTCTTTGATGATCCATCAGTCCAGGTAGTTTATTTTTCTCTCATCAGTCTGCATGGTGAATTTGAGATATTCAGAGCTCTTGTTTAGCAGAGTTTGGAATTAATTTAGTTCCTGCTGACTACCTTCCCAGAGCACAAAGACATCATCTATGTATCTCTTCCATGAGAGGATTTTAGAGAGAAGGGGGTGTGGTTCCTCAAATTGTTCCACATACAGGTTCACATAGTTGGGGTCAAAGGGGGAGCCCATGGCTACACCCCGAATTTGAAGGAAAAACTCTGACTCAAAGATGAAGTAGTTATTGGATGATACCAGTTCAGTGAGATGCAATATGCGATCATTGGCTGGAGAAAGGGTAGGGTCTCTCTGTTGAAGGAAGTGTTGCAGTTTCACAAAATAGAATTTAAAAGTTAGAATTAAGGTGTCTGTAATAGAATATATTTGTCAAAAACGAATGTAAACATTAATAAATGCATTTTTCATAGCTTCCCAAAACTTTTTTACAATGCAGGAGTAACAAGATTGCCGTGCAGTTGCCTCCAAACAGCGGCACCTGGCAGTCATCTAGGGTTAATACATATCATTGGACTGAACTGAAAATATATCAGAACCTCCCTGATGTTGTCTTTTATGTTGCAGGTGTTCTGGCCTGTTTTGGTCAACGAGATTTGATCACCACAATGCCAGATAGACTGGATGTACTGACTGGCTCCTGTATGCAAATCCCATGTTCATTTGATATTCCTGGCCAAAATAAGGATACATTTAACAGCACAATACAAACCTCTGGAGTGTGGATTAAAGATAGCCCATACTTTGATGTGTGTCCGGACAGTGTGATATTTAACAGTAGTGAGACGGTCAACAGATATCAAGGGAAGATAACTGGAAACATGTCCCACAAGAACTGCACCACAGTCTTCTTCAATGTAACCACCAGTTACACTAATAAATACTTCTTCAGGATTGAGAGACAACCATTCCTTGCAACAGACATTGAAAAGTCTGTTTATATAGGTGTCAGAGGTAAGAGACAATTTAACTGTTTACCAACTATTTTTCCCAGTTTATTTTCCTTTCATCAAAGATAAGAACAAGTGTACAGTTTAACTTTTAGTGTAAAATATATTTATCTGCAATGTATTACAGATTTGCCTTCCAGTCCCATCATTACTGTCTCAGGTGAGGTGAAGGAAGGGACCCCTGTCAGTTTGAACTGCTCTGCTGTCACTCCCTGTCCTGAACACCCCCCTGAGCTGACATGGACTCTCCCAACACAGTTTACACATGAGAACCAACTGCAGGAGAATCCAGACCAAACCAAATCAGTTCTCTCCACGGTGACCTTCACTCCGTCATACCTTCATCATGAGCAGAACATCACTTGTACTGCAGTCTACCCAGTAGGGTCAAGCAACAAGACAGCTGAACATAACATGATGCTTAAGGTTTCATGTAAGATTTAGTCACCGGTTCCTGTAGAATAGATAATTCTACCATGTTGTCACTTTTGATTGTAATAGAGTGGTTTTGATGAGACTATTCAATATACCATATCCAGATACATTGTAAATGAACCCCTCTCCCTCAGTCTCTCCTAAGGACACCTCGGCCTCCATCAGTCCAGCTGATCCAGTATTAGTGGGCAGCTGTGTTAATCTGACCTGCAGCAGTACAGCCAACCCTCCTGTGACAACCTTCACCTGGTTCAAGATCAGTGAGGGTAAACCAACACAGGTAGCATCTGGACTGAGTTACACCCTCAATGTGACTGTTGGTGATGGAGGACTGTACTACTGTGAAGCAAGAAATAGTCACGGCTGTGGGAAGTCAAAGGAAGTGCAGCTGGCTATTAAAGGTAGAAGCATTGGCACATTCAATACGACACAACATTAAGAATATTATAGATATAGATAGATGTAGAAGAGATATACTTCTACATGCCTGCTATATGTATCTAGTTATGATACGGTTGTAGGATCTTAATTTGATCACTATTTTGTTGCTGAGAAGTTTCTTGCGCTGAGTGAAATACAGATAAGCTTTGTGATTTACATAAATTCACCAAAAATATGCGCTAAAACGTGGTTATATTAATATTGTTGCAATTTTCATGTAGCCTTATTTTGTCCTATAGCCTAACCACCAATGGAACAACATTACGGAGGAAACATTCAAATCCTTTTGCTGGAGGATTATTTTGCTGCAACAATACTGGCTAAATTAAGACCTTACATCTGTACATCTACAGTATATGTGTAAATTGTAATGTTAGACAATGTGCAAAATGTTTCCTCTTTTAGGAACAGATGATCATAATATGTATTTTATTTACAGGACAAGAAGAGCCTGTTAACACAAAGGTTTTTGAGATTGTAGGAAAAACCTTGGGGTTGCTTTTCCTTTTCAGCCTGATCGTATTCTTTGCATGGTAAAAAGATATTCCCAGCCTCAATGCAAACATATTTATCATGCTGATTGTGCTTTTGTATATGAACACCTAAATGATGTCAAAATACGTTTATTCTTGTCTTCCAGGAGGAGGAGAACATCTTGACTCCCCAGTGGGTTTGACATGACAGACCGTTCACAGGGACTGGTGGGAATGTTAGAATAAACTTTTAAAACCCATCTAGAATGTGAACTTAAGGAAGAATTGACGCTCTTAACATGCTATGATAATTCTCCTAACATGCTACATAAATGCTCATAAACATGCTACGAAAAAGTCAATTCCGTATCAGAGAGGAGTGAAAAGAGTGTCTCTGTGGCTTCCAGCTCACCAGGCTCTTCTTGGCAAATAGACTTCAAAGAGGAAGTTGGTGTAGGAGAAGTTGAGTAGTGTGTGAGAATCAGTCAGATACCATTCCAGTTACTCTGTTTCATACCAAGTCTGTTTTTCATGTTGAAACATAATGTTACAACCATATGTTTTGTATCAAACTGAAATGTAACTTTTCCTTTTTTGTCTTCAATAAATGAATAGTGTATTTTGGTTCATGATTTAACTATATGTTTAAATCCCACACACAATCCCATTCAGGCTGGGAGATAGAGGAGAGGGAGATGGTTATACTGCCAAAAGTTTCATTTGTTGTATTATTACAATTTATTGGGGGCTGTGATTTGGGGGCCCGTTTCAAAATGCTGCTGACCTGTCCTACACCGAGAAGGGGACATTAAAAACTGTAGTATTCTTTTAAAATAAAATCTCATACAATTATTAGGAAGTACGTCACTGACGAGATGTGCCATATGAATTTCATCACGTTAGTTTGTCAGACCACACTATGTGTGTGACAGTCTCTCCTGTAGACAGTGTACGTTACCGTCTAAGGCAAGTATCGACTTCTTCAATATATCTTCTGTTAATTTGAATGTTCAAAATAAATGAAAGGAAATGAATTATGAGTAATGAGATTCAATATGTTCTAAAGTACTGCTGTTTGTTCATGTATTATCTTCACAACTGAAGGACATAGTGTATTTGATATGGAGATGGTTCAATGCAATGTGTTGTGTGAGTTAAGCTACTCTACCAGTAAGTGTATGTTTGTACTGTTTCAGGTGATCAGTAGTGTGTGAGTTCTCACATGGCTTGTCCTGAGAACATGTTTTTTCTCATTGTCCTCTTTATGTCAGGTGAGTCTTCCACACAACAACAACTAGTTATGAATCAGACATAAAGGAATAACCACAAGTCATTATATTTTATGGGGTGTGCTATATAACTGTGTTGAAAAGTGTGCAGTTAATTCCTCATTAGTGTATTTTAATAGTCTGGATTCAAACAGTCTTGTGAAAAAGTATTTCTGATATTTTTGATACTGAATGTAATCAGATAGTCAATCAAAAGCTGATATTAGATAAATGGAACCTGAGTGAACAAATAACACAACAATGACATACTTATTTCATTTATTACTTAAACAAAGTTATGCAACACCCACATGTTCATTGAAATAAGTCTATATTATTATTATTAGTAGAGACTGTACCGTTGATGTGTATAAACCCTGGATCGCTGATGCTATGTAACGGCCAATGAGAGACTTTAAATCCACCGGTCTCTATATATGGTACTCCCCAGAAGAAGCAGTCCTCCATAAGAATTAATGGAATTCTACAGTATTTCAATCAAATGTTTCAAGGACAAAATTACATGTATTTAAGTATTATGTTGTAGATGGGGACAGTAAAGTTAGTACTCTATAAAGAAAATACTTTAATATATTTACATGTTTATTTTATTTGTTATGTTCAGGTTATATAAAAAGAGTGAGCTGGAGCACACTCAGAGAAAATGACTTATTGTAGAGGTGCTGACTAACAGTGAATACACTGTAAGCTATAAAAACAAAGAGAGTTGCACACTCTATATATATAAACTCCCAGTAATTTATTGGGTAAAACACCAACGTTTCGGCATCACTGTGCCTTCTTCAGGGTAAAGTCATGAATGCTTGAACCAGGTTATGCAGACAAACAGTGCAATTAGTGCAACCAATGACAATAGTGAGGGGTGTGTCATAATTATGAGGTAAATTTGAATGAATTGAGCAAAACTGTTAATTGACAATAGTTTACAGCATATTGAATATATTAGGCTATTGTTATCATTAACATTAGCATACGATTAGCATCAACATACATTATTGTTTAATTTAATTTCACATATATTTATTGTTTCCAATTTCATAAAATGGTGTTACAAGTAATCTTTTGGTTCATCCATAATGCATAATAAGAATCATGAACAGGGAGAAGATATTGGCTGTACGCTGATAAGCTGTAGAAAGAATATATTAATTTATAAGACTTCTTCATAAAACAGTAATTGTTCATAAGAAGGGCCTGAGATCAAAGTCAATATTCTGACCACTAGGGGTCAATGTTTTTCAATAGGAAATCCAGTAGTCCTCTCTTTGTAGTAGTAGGATCTCCATGTTAACTCCTCTCCTTGGTAGAGCAACAGGATCAATACCTGTGTATTTGAGGGAGGAGATGGGATCAACCTGTGTTGCTTCAACAAAGTGAGCTGCTACTAGATAGTCAGTGTTCTTACACCTGATTGAGCTGCGGTGTTCAGCTCTGCATTGTTTTAAATGTCTTTTTGTTTGTCCTATGTTGGCTTTTCCACATGAACATGTGATGAGATAGATCACTCCCTTTATCTTGCAAGAGATGATACCCCTAACAGGGATTTTTCCACCTGTATGTGGGTATCTGAAGAAGGATGTTTTTGTAGTGCTATTGCACTGTGCGCTAGAGCCACATTTGTAGTTCCCATTTGGATTGTGTGTCAAGAGTGTCTGAGTGGGCTCAGGCGGCAGGTCAGATCTCACTAAGCTGTCCTCAATATTGCCACCATGCTTATAGACCACCAGTGGGGGGTCCTTGAAGAGGTGTGCAATTGTTGTGTCTGATTGCAGAATATGCCAGTGCTTTTTCAGGATTACTTTTATTTTCTCTGAACACTTGGTGTACTTAGTGCAAAAGACTTGTTTTTCTTCTTTGGTTTAGTTTTTAGCAATTCCTCTCTTGGTTTTTGAGATATTTTCATCGTTGCAGCATCAAGACTTTTTTCCTTGTAGCCTCTGATTTTAAATGTATTTTTCATTTTCTAAGCATTGCTTTCAAAGTCTGACTGTTGGCCACAGATTCGTTTAATCCTTTATAACTGGCTATATGGTAGACCATTCCTGAGGGGAAGGGGGTGAATACTATCCCCACCTAGCAGGGTATTGAGGTCTGTTGGCTGTGTGTACAAGTCTGTATGTAATGCATCATTCTCTTTGATGAACCATCAGTCCAAGTAGTTTATTTTTCTCTCATCAGTCTGCATGGTGAATTAGAGATATTCAGAGCTCTCGTTAAGCCGAGTTTGGAATTCATTTAGTTCCTGCTGACTTCCTTCCCAGAGCACAAAGACATCAAAGACATCTCTTCCATGAGAGGATTTTAGAAAGAAGGGGGTGTGGTTCCTCAAATTGTTCCACATACAGGTTCACATAGTTGGGGGCAAAGGGGGAGCCCATGGCTACACCCCGAATTTGAAGGAAAAACTCTGACTCAAAGATGAAGTAGTTATTGGATAATACCAGTTCAGTGAGTTACAAGATGTGATCATTGGCTGGAGAAAGGCTAGTGTCTCTCTGTTGAAGGAAGTGTTGCAGATCACAAAATATAATTTTAAAGTTAGAATTAAGGTGTCTGTAATAGAATATATTTGTCAAAAATGAATGTAAACATTAATAAATGCATTTTTCATAGCTTCCAAAAACTTTTTTACAATGCAGGAGTAACAAGATTGCCGTGCAGTTGCCTCCAAACAGCGGCCCCTGTCAGTCATCTAGGGTTAACACATATCATTGGACTGAACTGAAAATATATCAGAACCTCCCTGATGTTGTCTTTTATGTTGCAGGTGTTCTGGCCTGTTTTGGTCAACGAGGTTTGATCACCACAATGCCAGATAAACTGGATGTACTGACTGGCTCCTGTGTGCAAATCCCATGTTCATTTGATATTCCTGACCAACATAGGTATACATTTAACAGCGCAATACTAACCTCTGGAGTGTGGATTAAAGAAAGCCCATACCTTGGTGGGCGTCCGGACAATGTGATATTTAACAGTAGTGAGAAAGACAACAGATATCAAGGGAAGATAACTGGAAACATGTCCCAGAAGAACTGCACCACAGTCTTCTTCAATGTAACCACCAGTTACACTAATAGATACTTCTTCAGGATTGAGAGTCAACCATTCCGTGCAACAGATCCTGATAAGTCTGTTGATATAGTTGTCAGAGGTACGAGACAATTTAACTTTTAACCAACTATTTTTCCAGTTTAGATTCCTTGCATCAAAGATAAGAGAAGAACAAGTGGACAGTTTAACTTTTAGTATAAAATATATTTATCTACAATGTATTACAGATTTGCCTTCCAGTCCCATCATTACTGTCTCAGGTGAGATGAAGGAAGGGACCCCTGTCAGCTTGAACTGCTCTGCTGTCGCTCCCTGTCCTGAACACCCCCCTGAACTGACATGGACTCTCCCAACACAGTTCACAACTGAGAACCAACTGCAGGAGAATCCAGACCAAACCAAATTAGTTCACTCCACGGTGACCTTCACTCCGTCATACCTTCATCATGAGAAGAACATCACTTGTACTGCAGTCTACCCAGTAGGGGCAAGCAACAAGAGAGCAGAACATAACATGATGCTTAAGGTTTCATGTAAGATTTAGTCACCGGTTCCTGTAGAATAGATAATTCTACCATGTTTTCACTTTTGATTGTAATAGAGTGGTTTTGATGAGACTATTCAATATACCATATCCAGATACATTGTAAATGAACCCCTCTCCCTCAGTCTCTCCTAAGGACACCTCGGCCTCCATCAGTCCAGCTGATCCAGTATTAGTGGGCAGCTGTGTTATTCTGACCTGCAGCAGTACAGCCAACCCTCCTGTGACAAACTTCACCTGGTTCCAGATCAGTGGAGATAAACCAACACAGGTAGCATCTGGACTGAGTTACACCCTCAATGTGACTGTTGGTGATGGAGGACTGTACTACTGTGAAGCAAGAAATAGTCAAGGCTATGGGAAGTCAAAGGAAGTGCAGCTGCCTATTAAAGGTAGAAGCATTGGCACATTCAATACGACACAACATTAAGAATATTATAGATATAGATAGATGTAGAAGAGATATACTTCTACATGCCTGCTATATGTATCTAAGTATGATACGGTTTTAGGATCTTAATTTGATCACTATTTTGTTGCTTAGAAGTTTATTGCATTGTGGGAATCACAGATACGCTTTGTGATTTACATATATTCACCAAAAACCTGCACTAAAACGTGGTTATATTAATATTGTTGCAAATTTCATGTAGCCTTATTTTGTCAAGCTAATAGCCTCACCACTAATTGAACAACATTATGTAGTAACTGTTTTATCCTTTTACTGCAGGATTATTTCGTTGCAACAATACTGGATAAATTAAGATCTTACATCTGTACATCTACAGTATATGTGTAAATTGTAATGTTAGACAATGTGCAAAATGTTTCCTCTTTTAGGAACAGATGACCATAATATGTGTTTTATTTACAGGACAAGAAGAGCCTGTTAACCCAAAGGTTTTTGAGATTGTAGGAAAAACCTTGGGGTTGCTTTTCCTTTTCAGCCTGGTCGTATTCTTTGCATGGTAAAAAGATATTCCCAGCCTCAATGCAAACATATTTATCATGCTGATTGTGCTTTTGTATATGAACACCTAAATGATGTCAAAATACCTTTATTCTTGTCTTCCAGGAGGAGGAGAACATCTAGACTCCCCAGTGGGTTTGACATGACAGACCGTTCACAGGGACAGGTGGGAATGTTAGACTCAACTTTTAAAACCCATCTAGAATGTGACCTTAAGGAAGAATTGAATGAATACTGTGTTGTGTAACCAACTGTAACTATGAAGTCATTATTCGTCTGAAGTGTCGGTCCTGACAACTGTTCCTTTCTCTGTGTTCTCTCCACAGAACTCCCCGGCTGGGACAGTGTGCTCTAACCAGGCCACGGTCGGTAGAGTGAACCAGTAACCACCACTTAACAACCTAGATGGGCTTCATGCACAAGTCAATAAAAGAGGTGCTTTTTATGTATTTTGCCAATGGGTTTTAAGTGTTTTTATGTACAGTATTGTCATTGTGTATTAGTTTTCTATTAATACTTTTGTTACATTTGTAATTGTGTGCTCTTTGATTATCTGTATATTTGTGCAATTTGCTGGGATGAAAAGTGTTTAACTGTTACTATAGTGGTGATATGATGATGTAGGCTACTCTTTATTTTAGACCATTTATTTTGAGTGATGAGTTCACAGAGCATCTGTTTAATGGGTTCCAGTATAGAGGACCTGCTGAGTTCAACTAGCCTACTGAAGGCAGTTTAAGACCATATAAAGTCAATGATGACTGAGGAGAGAAGACACAGTTAGTTAGAGAGACAGTGGTCTGATACAAGACAGGAAGTTGGTGCAGGAAGTCTACATGATGGCAGAATGGTGTTAACATCTACTAGTCATTGTTTCTCTGCATCTTTTGTGCAGTTACCAGAATAACAATAACATCTATTTTCAGTTTATGACTATTTACAGTTTATTTCTATTTAGAAGTTGTTGTGTCAGTTTTTATGTTGAGTGTTAAATCAAAGATACAATTGAGGCTGAATTTAAGGTTGTTTTTTAATTGCACTGTAATAAAAACCTTTACATTCAATTTCCATGAAATCTTTTGGTCTTACTGGTCCAACATTTTACATATCTCATTAAAATGGATTAAATTGAGATTTTGTGTCACGAGCCTACACACAATTCACCATAATTTGGATTTTTTTTTTTAGACATATAAAAATAAATCATGAAAAGCTGAAATATCTCGTGTCAATTGGTGTTCAACCCCTTTATTATGGCATGCCTAAATAAGTTCAGGAGTAAAGATTTGCTTAACTAGTTACATAAGTTGCATGGACTCACTCTGTGTGCAATGCCAGTGTTTAAAATTATTTTTTCAACGACTACCTCATCTCTGTACCCCACACATACAATTATCTGTAAGGTCCCTCAGTCAAGCAGCGAATTTCAAATAGATTAAACCACAAAGACTGGGAGCTTTTCCAATGACTCACAAAGAAGGGCACCTGTTGGTAGATGGGTAAAAAGAGCATGGCGAAGATATTAATTACAGTTTGGACGTTTTTTTAATACACCCAATCACTACAAAGGTACAGGCGTCCTTCCTAAATCAGTCGCCGGAGAGGAAGGAAACCGCTCAGGGATTTCACCTACAGGAGGTTGGTGGCACCTTAATTGGGTAGAAAGGCTCATGGTAATGGCTGGAGCAGAATAGGTGGAATGGTATCAATACATCCAACACGTTTTCCATGTGTTTGATTCCATTTGCTCCGTTCCAGACATAATTATGAGTTGTCTTCCTCTCAGCAGCCTCCACTGATTTCACCATAACGCCAGTGGTGACATTAAAACAGTTACAGAGTTTAACGGCTGTGATTGGAGAAAACTGAGGATGGATCAACAACATTTTACTTACCCCACAATACTAACCTAAATGACAGAGTGAAAAGAAGGAAACATGTACAGAAAAAATATTCCAAAGCATGCATTCTGTTTGCAATTAGGCACTAAAGTAAAACTGCAAAACATTTGGCCAAGAAATTCACTCTATGTCCAACGCAACATATCACTGAGTACCACTCTTCATATTTTCAAGCATGGTGATGGCTGCACCAAGTTATGGGTATGCTTGTCATCAAGTTTTTTAGCATAAAAATAAATAGAATAGAGCTAATCATAGGCAAAACGCTAGAGAAAAACATGGTTCAGTCTGATTTTCAAAAGACAGACAAATTCACCTTTCAGCAGGACAATAACCTAAAACACAACACCAAATATGCACCAGAGTTGCTTACTATGACAATATTGAATGTTCCTAATTGTCCAAGTTACAGTTTTGATCGGCTTGGAAATCTATGGCAAGACTTGAAAATGGCTGTCTAGCAATTATCGACAACCAATTTGAAAGGGCTTGAAGAATTTTTTAAAGAATGATGTTGAACATTCCAGTTGTGCAAAGCTCTAATAGACTTACCCAGAAAGACTCACAGCTGTAATCGCTGCCAGAGGTGATTTAAACATGCATTGACTCAGGGGTCTGAATACTTATGTAAATTATATATTTCTGTATTTCATTTTCAATAAATCTGCAAACATTTCTAAAACATACTTTCACTTTGTTATTATGGGTTATTGTGTGCAAATGAATGAGAAAAAATATATATTTTATCATTTTTTATTCAGGCATTAACACAACAAAATGTGGAATAAGTCAAGGGGTATGAATACTTCCTGGCACTGAGTACACCAAACATTAGGAACACCTTCCTAATATTATGTTTCACCCACTTTTGACTTCAAAACAGTCTCAATTAACCAGGGCAAGGACACTACAAGATTTATTTTCTTAAAGTAGGCAAGTCATTTAAGAACAAATTCTTATTTTCAATTACAGCCTAGGAACAGTAGGTTAACCTGTTGAGGACAGAGGGCGCTGTTTTCACTTTGGGGGAAAATCGTGCCCAATTTAAACAGCCTCGTACTCAATTCTTGCTCGTACAATATGCATATTATTATTACTATTGGATAGAAAACACTCTATAGTTTCTAAAACCGTTTGAATTATATCTGTGAGTAAAACAGAACTCATTTTGCAGCAAACTTCCTGACAGGAAGTGGAAAATCTGAAATCGATGCTCTGTTCTAGGGCCTGCCTATAAATGGCCTACATATATATCAGTATACATGCACTTCATACACCTTCCACTAGATGTCGACAGGCAGTGAGAGAAGAAATGGAGTGTATAACTTGATCTGGGGTCGAATAAAATCTCTTGGCATGACGTGTCACCAGTTTCCTGTTTTCTGGAGCGCGCGAGAAGGGACCTGGTATTGCCTTCTGAAAAGCTGTCGTTATAGACGACTAATATCTCCGGCTTTGATTTTATTTGATAAATGTGACAATATCACCGTAAAGTATGTTTTTTCAATATAGTTTTATTAGATTATTGAAATTTATTCGGGACGTTAGGCGTGTTGCGTTGTGTGCCTTTGTTCAGGATGGAGAGCTTCGCGCTACTTTGCTAGCTTTCCGTGCTAATTGACTGGAGAAGAGGACATTCTAAAACCAAACAACGATTGTTCTGGACAAAGGACCCCTTGTACAACATTCTGATGGAAGATCATCAAAAGTAGGACCCATTTTATGATGCTATTTCATATATCTGTCGAACATGTTGTACTAGTAGTTTGCGCCCAGATTTATAGCTCTCGCTATAACTAAGCTGGATGTCGTAATGAAGTTATTTTTAGAATTCTAACACGGCGATTGCATTAAGAACTAGTGTATCTATCATTTCCTATACAACATGTATTTTCTAGTAACGTTTATGAATAGTTATTTGGTCAGAATAGTTGAGTGTCATAAAAATATCCGCACATTCTGGGAAAAAGATGCTACGTTAGCACAATGTATAACCACTGATTTCAGCTCTAAATATGCACATTTTCAAACAAAACATAAGTGTATGTATAACCTGATGTTATAGGATGTCATCTGATGAAGGTTTATGAAGGTTAGTGAAAATTAATATATTTTGCTGGTTTATTCGCTATCGCTAACGTGCCTATTGCTATCGCTAACGTGCCTTGATGAATGAATGCAGTAGTGTGGTAGGCTATTGTAGTAAGCTAATATAATGCTATATTGTGTTTTCGCTGTAAAACACTTAAAAAATCGGAAATATTGGCTGGATTCACAAGATGTTTGTCTTTAATTTGCTGTACACCATCGATTTTTCAGAAATGTTTTATGATGAGTATTTAGGTATTTGACGTTGGTGTCTGTAATTACTCTGGCTGCTTCGGTCCTATTTGTGACGGTAGCTGTGATGGTAGCTGCAATGTAAAACTGATTTATACCTCAAATATGCACATTTTTCGAACAAAACATAGATTTATTGTATAACATGTTATAAGACTGTCATCTGATGAAGTTGTTTCTTGGTTAGTTTGGTTGGTTCTTGGTTAGTTAGGTTGGCTTTGTGCATGCTACCTGTGCTGTGAAAAATGTCTGTCCTTTTTTGTATTTGGTGGTGAGCTAACATAAATATATGTGGTGTTTTCGCTGTAAAACATTTTAAAAATCGGACATGTTGACTGGATTCACAAGATGTGTATCTTTCATTTGTTGTATTGGACTTGTTAATGTGTGAAAGTTAAATATTTCTCAAAAATATTTTTTGAATTTCGCGCTCTGCCTTTTCAGTGGAATGTGGGAGGAGTTCCGCTAGCGGAACCCCGGTGCCAGACAGGTTAACTAGCTTGTTCAGGGGGAGAATGACAGATTTTTACCTTGTCAGCTCAGGGGTTCGATCTTGCAACCTTTCGGTTATTAATCCAACGCTCTAACCACTAGGCTACCTGCCAACCCAAAAGATGTCGAAAGCATTCCACAGGGAAGCTGGCTCATTTGGACTCCAATGCTTCCCACAGTTGTGTCAAATTGGCTGGATTTCATTTGGGGGTGGACCATTCTTGATATACACTGGAAAATGTTGTGTGAAAAACCCCAACAGTGTTGCAATTCTTGAAACCAGTGTCCCTGGCAACTACAGTCGTGGCCAAAAGTTTTGAGAATGACACAAATATTTATTTTCACAAAGACTGCTGCTTTAGTGTCTTTAGATATTTTTTGTCAGATGTTACTATGGAATACTGAAGTATATTTACCAGCCTTTCATTTCATTTCAACGGCTTTTATTAACAATTACATGAAGTTGATGCAAAGAGTCATTATTTGCAGTGTTGACCCTTCTTTTTCAAGACCTCTGCAATCCACCCTGGCATGCTGGCTTCTTTGCTGCCCTTCTTGACACCAGGCCATCCTCACTGTGCATGCAGATGCACTCACACCTGCCTGCTGCCATTCCTGAGCAAGCTCTGTACTGGTGGTGCCCCGATCCCGCAGCTGAATCAACTTTAGGAGACGGTCCTGACGCTTGCTGGACTTTCTTGGGCGCCCTGAAGCCTTCTTCACAACAATTGAACCGCTCTCCTTGAAATTCTTGATAATCCAATGAATGGTTGATTTAGGTGCAATCTTACTTACATTATCCTTGTGTAACAGTACTCTTCTTGCGTTGTGTACAATCAATCCTCGACACGAACTCCAACGTGTAGCACCAGTCATGGAGATTTATTCTGATAGGAACAGCACAAAATTGCACGTCATGCAATGCACGGCTCACCATCCAACTCTGCACTCACGCACGCTGGTTTGGTGCTTGTTCACTGGGCATGTAGTTACCAAAATAATACAATTACAATATACAATATAATATCTTTAACAATGTACCTGATAGGAACAACACAAAATTGCACGTCATGCAATGCACGGCTCACCATCCAACTCTGCACTCACGCACTGTACAAAATATATGAACCCCCCCCCCCACCAGACACAGTAAGTTGCTAGCTAGTACTGGCGGGAATTCTTTACAACAAAATGCACAACCAATATTCTCCAAAAAACACTGCATCTTATGTGTGATGTTCGAATAACATTTACAAACCGGTTGATATAAATTGTACATTTAAATCATCACTTGGGAGTATAAACATCACTTTTGACGTACAGTGCTTTGCAACCAACAACTTACCGCTGGTTTGGTGCTTGTTCACTGGGACGATTCTAACTGAAACATCCTCCCTCGTAAGCAAGCTACACAAACCAGCCAATAAGATGCCATGTTGAGTAGGTGAAGGCAAGACAAAACTAAAACCAAAAACCCATTGGCTTAACAATAAAGTGGCAAGGGGAATCACCAATATAACCCTGTTACACTTGCCTGTGAAGCCCTTTATGTACAAAGCACTGATGACAGCATGTGTTTCCTTGCAGCTAACCATGGTTGACAGAGGAAGAACAATGATTCCAAGCACCACCCTCCTTTTGAAGCTTCCAGTCTGTTATTCAAACTCAATCAGCATGACAGAGTGATCTCCAGCCTTGTCCTCGTCAACACTCACACCTGTGTTAACGAGAGAATCACTTCAGCTGGTCATTTGTGGCAGGGCTGAAATGCAGTGGAATTTTTTGGGGGGGGAAGGCAAAGAGGGACTTTGCAATTAATTGCAATTCATCTGATCACTCTTCATAACATTCTGGAGTATATGCAAATTGCCATCATACAAACTGAGGCAGCAGACTGTGAAAATTAATATTTGTGTCATTCTCAAAATTTTTGGCCACGACTGTACTACCACCCCTCGTTCCAAGGCACTTACATTTTTTTGTCTTGCCCATTCACCCTCCAAATGGCCCACATACACAATCCATGTCTCAATTGTCTGAAGGCTTAAAAATCCTTCTTTAACCTGTCTCCTCCCCTTCATCTACAATGATTGAAGGGGATTTAACAAGTGACATCATTAAGGGATCTTAGTTTTAACCTGAATGATGATGGCGGCAGAAGGGATGGCTGCTGTTTTATGGGATCCTAACCAACTGTGCCATTTTGTGTGTTTTTTTTTTGCATTGTTTGTAACTTATTTTGTACATAATGTTGCTACTACCTCTCTGTTATGACCAAAAATAGCTTCTGGACATTAGAACAGCGATTACTCACTTCGAACTGGACAAAGATTTTTTCTTTAATGAGTACGGCCCGAAGGAAATAGTGCTTCTCTGAGACCAGGCCCAGATCCCTGTCATTCACGTGAGGAAAAGACGGAATTACAGGGGGTGGAGATCGAGGTGCCTTGTGAGAATTAGTCGAGTGTGTAGCCTGCCTCCACCATCCGTTCTATTGGCCAACCTACAATCACTGGAGAATAAACTGGATGTGCTTCTTTCAACACTATCCTACCAACGGGACATTAAAACTGTAAAGTCTTATGTTTCATAGAGTCGTGACTGAACGACGACATGGATAATGTACAGTTGGCTGGGTTTTCTGTGCATCGACAAGACAGAACAGCTGCCTACGGTAAGACAAGGGGTGGCGGTCTGTGTCTATTTGTCAATAACAGCTGGTGTGCGAAACCAAATATTAAGGAAGTCTCAAGGTTTTGCTCAACTGAAGTAGAGTATCTAAATAGACCACACTATTTACCAAGAGAGTTTTCATCTATATTTTTCATAGCTGTCTATTTACAACCACAAACCGACTTTAATGCAGGAAAAAGTAATCAGTTTTACCTCATTTCTACCAGCATGTTACATCTGCAACCAGAGGAAAAAAAACTCTAGACCACCTTTACTCCACACACAGAGATGCGTACAAAGCTCTCCATCGCCCTCCATTTGGCAAACCTGACAATAATTGTATCCTCTGATTCCTGCTTACAATCAAAAACTGAAGCAGGAATTACAAGTGACTCGCTCAATACGGAAGTGGTCAGATGACGCAGATGCTAAGCTACAGGACTGTTTTGATGGCACAGACTGGAATATGTTCCGGGACTCATCCGATGGCATTGAGGAGTGTACCACATCAGTTACTAGCTTCATCAATATAGGCATCGATTACATTGTCCCCACAGTGAGAGTACGTACATATCCCAACCAGAAGCCATGGATTACAGGCAGCATCCGCACTGAGCTAAAGGGTAGAGCTGCCATTTTCAAGGAGTGGAACTCTAACCCGGACGCTTATAGGAAATCCCGCTATGCCCTCAGATGAACCATCAAACAGGCAAAGCATAAGTACAGGACTAATATTGAATCCTACTGCATCGGCTCCAACGCTCGTTGGATGTGGCATGGCTTGCAAACTATGACGGACTACAAAGGGAAGCCCAGCCACGAGCTGACACAAGCCTACCGGACAAGCTAAATTACTTCTATACGAGCTTCGAGATGAAGCAACACTGAAGCAGGCATGAGAGCACCAATAGTACAGGATGTGATTACGCTTTCTGGAGCCAATGTGAGTAAGACCTATAAACAGGTCAATATTTACAATGCCGCAGGGCCAGATGGATTACCAGGATGTGTACTCCGAGCATACGCTGACCAACTGGCAAGTGTCTTCACTGAAATTTTCAACCTGTCCCTGGCCGAGTCTGTTATACCTACATGTTTCAAGCAGTCCACCGTATTCCCTTTGCCCATGAACACCAAGGTAACCTGACTAAATGACTACCGACCTGTAGCACTCACATCTGTAGCCTGGCTGGCCATGGCTCACAACAACACCATATTCTCAGAAACCCTAGATCCACTCCAATTTGCATACCGCCCCAACAGATCCACAGATGACGCAATCTCTATTGCAATCAACACTGCCCTTTCCCACCTGGACAACAGGAACACCTACGTGAGAATGCTGTTCATTGACTACAGCTCAGCGTTCAACATCATAGTGACCTCAAAGCTCATCACTAAGCTAAGGACCCTGGGACTTAACTTGACTTTGGATTTTCAAGCATGAACTGCTTGTTTCAAGTCCTGTCATAATGTCTCAATTGGGATTAGGTCTGGACTAGGCACTTACAAAACTTGAAATTTGTTGCTTTATATCAATTTTCATGCTGACTTGATTGTGTGTTTTGGAATGGTGGCACAACCAGTTATTGAGTGTAAGGGAGCAATTTATTTTTCACACAAGGGAATTGGTTGATGCATAACTTTGTGAATTATATAAATTAATAACTATTAAAAAAATATATATTTGGTAACTCAAGTTCCGTTTATCTAATAGGTTTTGGTTGAAGATCTGATAACATTCAGTATATAAAAAAAGAAGCAAAAATAGAGAACCGGAAAGGGGGAAATACTGTTTCATGTCACTGTATGTGCATGTGAAAGTGACGTCAGTGTGCAGCTAACAGTATAGGTTCCACCACTGTCCCTATCCCCATACCGGGCTCAAACTAGTGGTCCTCTGCTCACAAACACATGTCACCTCACTCCTTGACAACACACCAACCAATTGAAAAATCACCTGTACATTGAAATAAGATAATATTATTATTATTGGGAGAGACTGTACCAGTGATGTCAATGAAAAATGCCTGACCGATGATGCTATGTAACGGCCAATGAGAGACTTTAAATCCATCGGTCTCTATATATGGTACTCCCCAGAAGAAGCAGTCCTCCATAAGAATTAATGGAATTCAACAATATTTCAATCAAATGTTTCAAGGACTAAATGACATGTATTTAAGTATTTTGTTGTAGACGGGACAGTAAAGTCAGTACTCTATAAAGAAAACATTTTAATATCTTTACATGTTTTTTATTTTATTTGTTATGTTCAGGTCATGAAAAAAGCATGAGCTGGAGCACACTCAGAGAAAGTTACTTATTGTAGAGGTGCTGACTAACAGTGAATACACTGTAAGCTATAAAAACAAAGAGAGTTGCACACTCTATGTATATAAACTCCCAGTCATTGATTGGGTAAAACACCAACGTTTCGGCATCACTGTGCCTTCTTCAGGGTAAAGTCATGAATGATTGAACCAGGTTATGTAGACAAATAGTGCAAATTGTGCATCCAATGACAATAGTGAGGGGTGTATCATTGTCACGCCCTGACCTTAGAGATCCTTGTTATTCTCTATGTTTGGTTAGGTCAGGGTGTGACTCGGGTGGGAAAGTCTATTTTTTCTTTTTCTTTGTTTTTTGACGAGTGTGGTTCCCAATCAGAGGCAGCTGTCTATTGTTGTCTCTGATTGGGGATCATATATAAGTTGTCGTTTTCCTTTTGGGTTTTGTGGGATCTTATTTTCTGTGTAGTGTCTGTGCCTGACAGAACTGTTTGCTTTCGTTTTTTCGCTGTTGTTATTTTGTTTGAGTGTTTCTTGAATAAACGAATCATGAACACTTACCACGCTGCGCCTTGGTCCACTCTTTCCACTAACGAGAGCCGTAACAGAAGATCCCACCAAAAACGGACCACGCAGCGTGGCCAGGATGAGTGGACATGGGAGGAGATCCTGAGGGGAGAAGGACCCTGGACGCGGATTAGAGAGTATCGCCGTTCAAGGGAGCAGATGGAGGCAGAGAGAGCGGAACGGCAACGATAAGAGGAATTAGAGCAACGCTGTGAGCCGGAGAGGCAGCCTCAA
This sequence comes from Salvelinus namaycush, assembly GCF_016432855.1. Taxonomy (NCBI): domain Eukaryota; kingdom Metazoa; phylum Chordata; class Actinopteri; order Salmoniformes; family Salmonidae; genus Salvelinus; species Salvelinus namaycush. The sequence goes on along the minus strand of NW_024057964.1, from coordinate 74,705 downwards.
AAAAAATGGGAGGGGGGCACACGGGTTGGCGAGCGGAGCGTGCTGAACAAACAGAACTAAGGGGTGAACGAGAACCAACTCTCTGTAAATGCAATAAGGAGTTGGTCACGGTTCAAGTTTTTTTATTTTTTTTATTTAACCTTTATTTAACCAGGAATGGCTCATTGAGATTTAAAATCTCTTTTTCAAGAGCGTCCTGGCCAAGATAGGCAGCCACGTTTTCCGCTTCTGTGCACCATAGGACGGATTGTGCTGGCTCAGCGCTCCTGCTCACCGGTGCGTCTCTTCGGCCCAGGATATCCTGCGCCAGCTCTACGCATGGTACCCCCAGTTCGCCAGCACAACCCAGTGCGGCCTGTTCCAGCTCCCCGCACTTGCCGTGCTACAGGGGGTATTCAGCCAGGACGTGTTGTGCCAGCTCTATGCTCCAGACCTCCAGTGCACCTCCACGGTCCAGTATATCCTGCGCCGGTTATACGCACTATGCCTCCAGTGCGCCTTCTTAGCCCAGTGCGTCCTGTGCCAGCTCTCCACACTCACCGAGCTAAAGTGGGTATCCAGCCAGGACGCGTTGTGGCAGATCCACGTACCAGGCTGCCAGTACGTCTCCTCAGTCCGGTGAGACCTGTTCCGGCTCCACGTACGAAGCCTCCAGTGATGATCCATGGTCCGACGCCTCCAGTGATGATCCATGGCACAAAGCCTCCAGTGATGATCCATGGCCCGGAGCCTGTAGTGATGATCCATGGCACGAAGCCTCCAGTGATAATCCATGGCCCGGAGCCCCCAGTGATGATCCATGGCCCAGGGCCTCCAGTGATGATCCATGGTTTGGAGCCTCCAGTGATGATCCATGGCCCGGAGCCTCCAGTGATGATCCATGGCACGAAGCCTCCAGTGATGATCCATGGCAAGAAGCCTCCAGGGGTGAGACATGGCACGAAGCCTCCAGAGACGGCCTCCTGTCCGGAGCTGCCAGAGTCTCCCTCCTGTCCGGAGCTGCCAGAGTCTCCCTCCTGTCCGGAGCTGCCAGAGTCTCCCTCCTGTCCGGAGCTGCCAGAGTCTCCCTCCTGTCCGGAGCTGCCAGAGTTGCCCACCTGTCCAGAGCTGCCAGAGTCGCCCTCCTGTCCGGGGCCCGCTGCGAGGGTCCCCAGTCCGGGGTCGTGGCGAGGGTTCTCGCTCTAGAGGCGCCACCTAAGTGGGCCAAGCCAGAGGTGGAGCGGGGTCTACGTACCGCACCAGAGCCGCCACCGTGGTGAAATGCCCACCCAGACCCTCCCCTAAAGGTTCAGGTTTTACGGCCAGAGTCCGCACCTTGGGGGGGGGGGGGGGGGGGGGGGGGGTACTGTCACGCCCTGACCTTAGTTCCTTTGTTATGTCTCTGTTTTGGTTTGGTCAGGGCGTGAGTTGGGGTGGGCATTCTATGTTTTTGTTCTATGTGTTATATTTATATGTGTTTGGCCGAGTGTGGTTCTCAATCAGAGGCAGCTGTCTATCGTTGTCTCTGATTGAGAACCATACTTAGGTAGCCTCATCCCACCTGTGTTTTGTGGGTAGTTGTTTTCTGTTGTGTGTCTGCACCAGCCAGAACTGTTTCGCTCGTTATTTTTGTTATTTTTGTTATATTTTGTTATTTCTGTGTTCATTAAATAAATATGGATACGTACCACGCTGCACCTTGGTCCTCTCCTTCCAACAGCCGTTACAGTATTGTTATTTTATTTATTGAATTAATAAAGTTATGCAACACCCAATTCCCCTGTGTGAAAAAGTAATTGCCCCCTTACACTCAATAACTGGTTGTGCCACCATTCCAAAACACATAATCTACATGAAAATGTACAACAAAGCAACAAATTTCAAGTTCTGTAATGGCCTAGCCAAAGTCCAGACCTAATCCCAAATGAGATATTGTGACATTTCATGCTTGAAAACCCACAACTGTTGCTGAGATATAGCAGTTCTGCATGGGAGTTTGGGCCAAAATACCTCCACAGCAACATGAGAGACTGATCAACAACTACATGAAGTGTTTGGTTGGAGTCTATGTAGTTAAAGTTTGCACAACGAGTTATTGAGTGTTAGGGGGCAATTACTTTTTCACACAGGGGCATTGGGTGTTGCATAACTTTGTTTAAGAAATAAATGAAATAAGTATGTCATTGTTGTGTTATTTGTTCACTCAGGTTCCATTTATCTAATATTAGCTTTTGATTGAATATCTGATATAATATCAAACATTTACTAGCAAAAATATGCAAAAGTAGAACAAATTTGAAAGCGGGCAAAAACATTTCACAGCACTGTTTGAATCTAGACTTTTAAACTGCACTAATCAGGAATTAACCTCACACTTTTCTACACAATTAAACAGCTGGAATATAGCGCATCCCATAAAATATAATGACTTGTGGTTATTCCTCTGTCTGATTCATAACTAGTTGTTGTTGTGTGGAAGACTCACCTGACATAAAGAGGACAATGAGAAAAAACATGTTCTCAGGACAAGCCATGTGAGAACTCACACACTACTGATCACCTGAAACAGTACAAACATACACTTACTGGTAGAGTAGCTTAACTCACACAACACATTGCATTGAACCATCTCCATATCAAATACACTATGTCCTTCAGTTGTGAAGATAATACATGAACAAACAGCAGTACTTTAGAACATATTGAATATCATTACTCATAATTAATTTCCTTTATATATATATTGAAGAAGTCGATACTTGCCTTAGACTGTAACGTAAACTGTCTACAGGAAAGACTGTCACACACATAGTGTGGTCTGACAAAGTCATGTACTGAAATTCATGTGACTCATCTCACATCTCATCAGTGACGTACTTCCTAATAAGTGTGTGAGAAGTTATTTTTAAAGAATACTACAGTATTTATTTAACAGGATGTTGAATAGTCTATGTGCTGGGTTTATTATCAGTTGTGAAAACACAGTATTCAAATATAAGTTCTAAGAACATTGTCATTTTCTAATGAACCTTCTACTCCAGAACAATTAGTTTCAGTCACTTGAAACATTGCAGAGGTGGCCTTAGTCATGTTTCACCAGTTTCAAATGAAATGGAGCCCAGCTGCCCACTGACTGATTCTTAACACATTGTGTGGGTCAGCCACTGACTCAACAGCTTTTTGTGGCCTATACATTTCATTACTGCCCGAAATGGACACTTATACACAATATATTTTCATTGTGGGATAATAATATTCATTGCAGTTAATGTATATGTGGGGGTGGGGGGTAAATAACCCTTTTATGGGAAAGGGGACCCATTAACAGCATTTTGTTACAGGCCCCCAAATAATCAAGTCCACCCTTGGTACAACAACGGAAACTTTAAGCAATATAACCATCTCCCTCTCCTCAATCTCCCAGGATTTTAAAAAATGTAGCTAAATCATGAACCAAAATCCATCCAACTTGCTTCCATCCAACTTGCTTAGTTAAATTTGAGTTCTCACATTATCTTTCAACACGAAAAACAGACTTTGTCAGAAACAGAGTGACTTTAATTGTAATTTATGGATTATCACACACTCCTCCATTTCTCCTGCACCCACTTCCTCTTTCATTACGTCACTTCTATCTGCCAAGAAGAGCATGGTGGGCTGGGAGCCACAGGAGGGAGCCATCGACCTGCAGGGCAAGGTGTACCTCTTCGACGATCATGTCTAGATGGGACACAGCTTTTGTCAAATTGACGTTCTTAAGTTGATGTTGTTTTATTTTAGCTAACCCTAACCCTTTTTCTTACCTTAATCAATTATCCTAACCTGCTACGTTAATTCTCCCAACCTGCTGCACAAGTTCTCCTACATTTGCTAGGAAAAGTTCATTTTGACAAACAGCTGTATCCCTTCTATTCTAAACCCTGTTCGACCTGCACAAGGCCTTCTGGGAGAAGGAGACCCAGGAGCTGAGGACATACTTTACCCAGCAGGTGGGTTTTTATTACAGTGCAATTAATGAACAACCTCAAACGCAGCCTCATGTGTGTCTCTTGAACAACACTCAAAATAAAAACAGACACAAAATAGCTCCCAACAATACACACATGAAAAATAGACATGTAATGGGGATATTTAAGATGAATTATGTTCAGATTCAGTTTAGAGTGATTCATATAATGTTCAGCATATTTATATATTTGACCTTTCTGTAACATGATTTCCAGTGTGCTGTTTGGAACATTTGGGTTGATGGTCACTAGACTCAATGCTGTATGTTACGAATTAAATTCATGACTGTTGATAGTGATTGACGACAGACTGGAGGTACAAGGACCGAGGACACGCTGATTGTTATTGTATTCTGTGAAATACTGATTCTGTAGTAGTTAACAAAGCCACTGCCTTTTGTTTTGACTTCCTACAAGCCTCTCAGGCTGGTGTTTATAGAATATTTGTTGGTCTGATTAGGATATAAAGGGACTGTCTCCAAGAGGCTGGTGTTTACAGAACATTTGTTGGTCTGATTAGGATATAAAGGGTCTGTCTTCAAGAGGATGGTGTTTACAGAACATTTGTTGGTCTGATTAGGAAATAAAGGATCTGTCTTCAAGAGGATGGTGTTTACAGAACATTTGTTGGTCTGATTAGGATATAAAGGGTCTGTCTCCAAGAGGCCAATCAGACATTGTCTCTGCTTCTATACTGGATGTTGTCTACCTTTTGCAACTTGTATTAAACCTGATTGATTCATGATTGACCTTATCAACGACTTCTCTTCTCTTTTGTTCACAGACGCACAAATATCACACCCCCAGGACATGCTAACCTCTCACCTTGGCAATGACAGAGGAAGTTAGCATTTGGGGGGGGGGGGGGGGGGGGGGGTGATATGATATTTCTCACTCATAATGTTTCACAATTCATCCAGGACCATAATCATGGTAGAATCCACAATAATGAATTTAGAAATATTTTCTATTCTTAATTACAATAAAAGTTACTGCAAAATAACACAATAAACACAATAAATTAAACAAATGAAACTTTCTGCATTATAAGCATCTCCCTCTCCTCTATCTCCCAGCCTGAATGGGAATGTGTGTGGGATTTAAACATATAGTTTAATCATGAACCAAAATCCACTATTCATTTATTCAAGAGTTAAATTGGTTAAATTCGAGTTTGATACAAAATATATGGTTGTCACATTATGTTTCAACATGAAAAACAGACTTGGTATGAAACAGTGTAACTGTAATTGTATCTGACTGATTCTGACACACCACTCAACTTCTCCTACACCAACTTCCTCTTTGAAGTCTATTTGCCAAGAGGATCCTGATGGGCTGGAAGCCACAGAGACACTCTTTTCATTCCACTTTGATACAGAATTGACTTTTTAATGTAGCATGTTTGGAGACTGAGGTTAATGCTTAGGGCTCCCGAGTGGCGCAGCGGTCTAAGGCACAGCATCTCAGTGCTAGAGGATTCACTACATTACCTGGTTTGAATCCAGGCTGCATCACATCTGACTGTGATATGGAGTCCCGTAGGGAGGCGCAAAATTGACCCAATGTTGTCCAGGTTTGGCCGGGGAGACCGTTGTTGTAAATAAGAATTTGTTCTTAACTGACTTGCCTAGTTATATAAAGGTTAAATAAAATAAATAAAAATAGGTTAGTTAAAAGGGATATGGTTAAGGAAAATGCTCTCCTAACCAGGGTTGGAAGACAGCATTTGGTACCCTGAGCTTACAGTGGCAAGAAAAAGTATATGAACCCTTTGGAATTACCTGGAATTCTGCTTAAATTGGTCATACAATTTGATCTGTTCTTCATCTAAGTCACAACAACAGACAAACACAGTCTGCTTAAACTAACAACACAAACAATTATACGTTTTCACGTCTATTATTGAAAACACGAGTAAACATTCACAGTGCAGGGTGGGAAAAGCATGTGAACCTTTGGATTTTATAACTGGTTTACCCTCTTTTGGAAGCAATAACCTCAACCAAACGTTTTCTGTAGTACTGAACTGTTTCAGTTCAGCAATATTCTTGTGATGTCTGGTGTGAACTGTTCTCTTGAGGTCATGCCACTGCATCGCAATCGGGTTGAGGTCAGGACTCTGACTGGGTCACTCCAGAAGGCGTATTTTCTTCTGTTGAAGCCATTCTGTTGTTGATTTACTTCTGTGTTTTGGGTTGTTGTCCTGTTGCATCACTCAACTTCTGTTGACTTTCAATTGGCGGACAGATAGCCTTACATTCTGCTGCAAAAAGTCTTGATAAACTTGGGAATTCATTTTTCCATCAATGATAGCATGCTGTCCAGGCCCTGTGGAAGCAAAGCAGACCCAAACCATGATGCTCCCTCCACCATAATTTACAGTTGCAGAGGCTTTTATGTTTGTGTGCTGTGCCTTTTTTTCTCCACACATAGTGTTGTGTGTTCCTTCCAAACAACTCAACTTTAGTTTAATCTGTCCACAGAATATTTAGCCAGTAGCGCTGTGAAACATCCAGGTGCTCTTTTGCGAACTTTAGACATGCAGCAATGTTTTCTTTTTGGACAGCAGTGGCTTCTTCTGTGGTGTCCTCCCATGAACACCATTTTTGTTCAGTGTTTTACATATCGTTGACTCGTCAACAGAGATGTTAGCATGTTCCAGAGATTGCTGTAAGTCTTTAGCTGACACTAGGATTCTTCTTAACCTCATTGAGCATTCTGCACTGTGCTCTTGCAGTCATCTATGCAGGAAGGCCAGTCCTAGGGAGAGTAGCAACATTGCTGAACTTTCTCCATTTATAGACAATTCGTCTTACCGTGGACTAAGGAACATCAAGGCTTTTAGAGATACTTTTGTAACCCTTTCCAGATTTATGCAAGTGAACAATTCTTAATCTTAGGTCTTCTGTGATCTCTTTTTTTCGAGGTACGGTTCACATCAGGCAATGCTTCTTGTGAATAGCAAACTCAAATTTTGTGAGTGTTTTGTATAGGGCAGGGCAACTCTAACCAGCATCACTACTCTGGATGGTTCTGACCTAGAATATGTGGACAACTACAAATACCTAGGTGTCTGGTTAGACTGTAAACTCTCCTTCCAGACTCACATTAAACATCTCCAATCCAAAATTAAATCTAGAATCGGCTTCCTATTTCGCAACAAAGCATCCTTCACTCATGCTGCCTAACATACCCTTGTAAAACTGACCATCCTACTGATCTTCGACTTGAGTTTGAGTTTGAATTTATTTTTACAGGGACAGTGCACATTAATCAACGTTTCAGTAAAAGTGCCGGTTTTAGCCAGCCGGCTAATTTTCAACCGCAGTCCCTGGGCAGGTTATTAAAAACAATTACAATATAGACAATAGCAACATAGAACAAGACATAGCATATAGACATAGCAACATAGGACAAGCAAGACGTAGCATACAGACAGAGCAACATAGAACAAAAAGCAGCAAGACAAAATTCATGAAAGCAACAAAGTGTTTCCACACCTCACACCTACAGACAACAGACATGGAAAGCGGCAACACACAGCTAGGGACCATGTTCACAAATCTGATTGACCTTTAGCCATGTCTTCAAGCATTTTGTGAAAGTGTGATATGTGGTGCAGTTATGTGTGTCTGATGGTAGTGTATTCCAGACATGGGAAGCTCTCACAGAAAAAGCAGATTTACTAAAGGTGTTTTTCCTTAGGGGAACTACACAGTCACCTCTCATGGCAGACCTTGTGGATCTGCTGCCATATGTTTGGGTTTTCTGTTTAACAAAAATACTGAGTGGAGGGGGAGCCAAGCCATTTAGGATCTTGAATACAAGACATGCATCGGTGTATTGCACAAGATTTTCCCAACTCAGGAGCTCATGCTTTCTGAGGATGTAACAGTGATGATGGCTATTGGGCTTCCTATCAAGCACTTTGAGAGCCTGTTTGTAGACAGACTGAATAGGTCTTACTGTTGTACAGCAAGCTTGGGCCCAACTAGTCAAGCAGTATGTTAAGTGGGGGAGTATCATAGATTTGAAGTACAGTTTTGCTACCTCTGTAGTCAAACAATTTCGTATAAATCGGAAATTAGCTAGGTTGAATTTGGTTATTTGAATTACCTTTTTCACATGCTTTTTAAAAGAGAGGTTGGAATCAAGTATGATGCCAAGGTACTTAAAATCAGATACCACCTGGAGCTTCTCCCCTGACACATAGACATCTGGCTCAGTAGCATCTGTTGCCCTCTTTGTGAAGAACATGCAAACAGTTTTTTTCACATTGAGATGCAAACACGAGTCACTGAGCCACTTTGTAACCTGGACCATTACAGTAGTGAGTTCTTGTGCAGCTTGTTGTTTGCTCTTTGCATGCACATATATCACTGTATCATCTGCATACATTTGAACTTCAGACTCAGTACAGACAGAAGGCAGATCATTAATGTACAGGCTGAACAGGAGGGGCCCCAGTATTGACCCTTGGGGCACGCCCACATCATAACTAAGAGTGGGCGACAGCTCATTGCTCACTCTGACACACTGAGTTCTGCCTTCAAGGTATGATTTCATCCATCTCAAGGCATCGGGGGAAAAGTTGAACTTGGACAATTTTGTGATGAGAATCTCATGGTTAACAGTATCAAAAGCCTTACTTAGGTCCAGAAACACAGCCCCAACAACGCCCCCTTTGTCCATCTTGGACTTCACATTTTCCAGAAGAAAGCAGTTGGCCGTTTCTGTGGAGTGTTTCGCTCTGAAGCCAAACTGCATGGAGTGTAATGTGAAGGGGCTGTTGTTGAGGTGGGCAATCAGTTGTTCTGCTACACACTTTTCAACAACCTTTGACACCACAGGTAGTATACTAATGGGCCTGTAGTTACTCACGTCAGCAGGGTCGCCTGATTTAAAGATGGCCGTTATTATGGCTGACTTCCATACCCTTGGAAACACCCCGAGACCAATAGATGTGTTGGTGACCTTAGTAATGGGGCCAATGAGTGACTCTTTGTAGTTTTTAAGAAAGGTAGAGTCCATCCCAAACACATCTTTGGCTTTAGAGTTCTTTAGTGAGCTAATCACCTTGTCCACCTTTGACTCAGAAACCTCCCTTATGATGAAGACAGGTTGAGCATCATTTACTAGCACTGAGCCCAAGAAACCAGTGGAGGGGTTCTGTGTCAGTACCCTGACAGAGTCAATAAAGTAGGAATTGAAGGCTATTGCTATTTCGACTGCATCCTGTGTTAGATTGTTATTCACCATGATTTCTGGTCTTTTTGCAGTGTTACTATGGTCTTTCCCTGTTAACTTTTTTAGATTCTCCCAGATCAGTTTAGAATTTCCCTTTGCTTCACCAATTATGTTAATAAAAAAGTTTGCCTTGGCCTGTCTGATTTCTTTCATCACCTTATTTCTCAATATGGTAAACCTACGTCTGTCATGCTCTAATTTGGATCTTAGGGCTATTTTTAGATAATAATCTCGTTCTTTCATCAATTTCCAGATTTCTCCATTTAGCCAAGGAAGAGTGCTCTTTTGGCCAGGTTTGGATTTGATTTTCTTTAGGAAACCATTTAATGTAGTCTGGATTGTGGATAGAAAAACTTGACTATCAGCTTCCACGTCTGCATAGGACAAGAGATCATTCCAGTTAATTCCCTTAATTGCGTTTTCAAAATAGCTTAATTCACTCTTAGGTATTCTTAGTTGATCAGGCTTTCTAACAGTAGAGAGGTTAAACCTGCTCTTAGACAGCTTTCTGGCTATAAGTGTCAGATTATGATCAGATAGCCCAGTAACCATATTGAATGATTTAGTCACTCTCTCTGGTTTATTACTGAACACCAAATCAATGTGTTTTAGAGCAATAAGTCACCCTGGTTGGCCTTTTAACTAGCTGTGTAAGGTCAAAGGTATTAGTGATCCGTTTGAGGGTTTTCCTACAACACTTGTCTTCATAATTAATGTTAAAATCTCCCATTAAGATGACCTCTTTCCCAAAATCACATTCCCTAAGCATGTTATTAAACTGATCAAAAAAACACACTTTTGGTGGAAGGTGGCCTATACATTCCAATGAGGGTAAAAGACATTTGGGGAGACAGTGTAATGTTCAGGCCAATACATTCTAGTTCATTATCACATGACCACTCAATTTGTTTACATCGGATATGTTCTTTAATGTAAATCATCACACCCCCTCCTCTTCCTTCAGTCCTGTCTCTCCTGAAAACATTGTAGCTAGGCACAATCAAAGCAGCAGATGGAGAGTTTTTATGGAGCCATGTCTCTGAGAGGCAGAGAAAGTCAAGGTTGGAGTCTGTGAGTAGATGTTGAATTTGATCACTTTTTGGAATGACACTACGAATGTTCAAGTGCCCCCCTAGTAGTCCCTTGGGCTTAGCTCGTGGGTCCCAGATGACTCGAGAGTGATTGACACATTGAAAAAAGTTACATTTTCTGTGTTTTCTGACGGCTGGGTTTAGGCCGTTTTGTTTCGTTTTGATTAGGGGCAGTTCGGTAGCGCAATTAACAATCCCTCCCGCCTGCACTGGATGCGGGGAACTTCGTCAATGTCATTGATAAAATACCTTCCATACTCTATCCCACAAATTGGATGCAGTCTATCACAGTGGCATCCGTTTTGTCACCAAAGCCCCATATACCACTCACCATTGCGACCTGTATGCTCCAGTTGGCTGGCCCTCGCTTCATACTCGTCGCCAAACCCACTGGCTACAGGTCATCTACAAGTTTCTGCAAGGTAAAGCCCCGCCTTATCTCAGCTCACTGGTCACCATAGCAGCACCCACCCGTAGCACGCGCTCCAGCAGGTATATCTCACTGGTCACCCCCAAAGCCAATACTTCCTTTGGCCGCCTCTCCTTCCAGTTCTCTGCTGCCAATGAATGGAACGAACTGCAAAAATCACTGAAGCTGGAGAATCATATCTCCCTCACTAACTTTAAGCACCAGCTGTCAGAGCAGTTCACAGATCACTGCACCTGTACATAGCCCATCTGTAAATAGCCCATCCAATTACCTCATCCCCATACTGTTATTTATTTTGCTCCTTTGCACCATAGTATCTCTACTTGCACACTCATCTTCTGCACATCTATCACTCCAGTGTTTAATTGCAATATTGTAATTATTTCGCCACTATGGCCTATTTATTGCATTACCTGTCTTATCCTACCTCATTTGCACACACTGTATATAGACTTTTTCTATTGTAATATTGACTGATGTTTGTTTATTCCATGTGTAACTCTGTGTTGTTGTTTGTGTCGCACTGCTTTGCTTTATCTTGGACCAGGTCGCAGTTGTAAATGAGAACTTGCTCTCAACTTGCCTACCTGGTTAAATAAAGGTGAAATAAAAATACATAAAAAACAGCTGTGAGTCTATCTTGGTAAGTCTATAAGAGCTTTGCACATCTGAAATGAACAATATTTCCACATTATTCTTTAAAAAATGCTTCAAGCTCTTTCAAATTGGTTGTTGATCATTGCTAGACAGCCATTTTCAAGTCTTGTCATAGATTTTCAGCCGATCAAACTGTAATTAGGCCACTCAGGAACATTCAATGTTGTCATAGTAAGCAACTGGTGTATATTTGGCTTTTTGTTTTAGGTTATTGTCCTTCTGAAAGGTGAATTTGTGTCCCAGTGTCTTTTGAAAAGAAGACTAAACCAGGTTTTTCTCTAGAGTTTTGCTTTTGCTTAGCTCTATTTCATTTATTTTTATCCTAAAAAACTTGATGACAAGCATACCCATAACATATTGCAGCCATCACCATGCTTGAAAATATTTAGAGTGGTACTCAACGATATGTTGTGTTGGACATAGAGTGAATTTCTTGGCCAAATGTTTTGCAGTTTTACTTTAGTGCCTTATTGCAAACAGAATGCATGTTCTGGAATATTTTTATTCTGTACATGTTTCCTTCTTTTCAGTCTGTCATTCAGGTTCGTATTATGGAGTAAGTAACGTGTTGTTGATCCATCCTCAATTTTCTCCAATCACAGCCATTAAACTCTGTAACGGTTTTGAAGTCAACACTGGCCTTATGTTGAAATCAGTGGAGGCTGCTGAGAGGAAGACAACTCATAATAATGTCTGGAACGGAGCAAATGGAATGGAATCAAACACATGGAAAACGTGTTGGATGTATTTGGTACCATTCCACCTATTCTGCTCCAGCCATTACCTCGAGCCCGTTCTCCTCAATTAAGGTGCTACCAACCTCCTGTGGGTGAATTCCCTGAGTGGTTTCCTTCCTCTCCGGCGACTGAGTTAGGAAGGACGCCTGTATCTTTGTAGTGATTGGGTGTATTGATAAACCATCCAAAGTGTAATTAATAAACTCACTACGCTCAAAGGGATATTCAATGTCAGATTTATTTTCTTTTTACCCATCTACCAACAGGTGCCCTTCTTTGTGAGGCAATGTAAAAGCTGTTTATATCTGTTTGAAAGTTGCTGCTTGACTGAGGGACCTTACAGAAAATTGTATGTGTGGGGTACAGAGATGAGGTAGTCATTAAAAATCATGTTAAACACTAGTATTGCACAGAAAGTGAATCCATGCAGCTCATGTGACTAGTTAAGGAAATCTTTACTCCTGAACTTATTTAGGCTTGCCATAGAAAAGGTGTTGAATATATATTGACTTTCAGCTTTTCATTTTTATGTCTAAAAACATAATTCCACATTGTGTGTAGACCAGTGACACACAATCTCAATTTAATCAATTTTAATGAGATATGTTAAATGTTGGACCAAAAAGACCAAAAGATTTCATGGAAATTGAATGTAACGGTTTTAATTACAGGGCAATTAATAAACAACCTTAAATTCAGTCTCAATTGTTTCTTTGATTTAACACTCAACATAAAAACTGACACAACAACTTCTAAATAGATATAAACTGAAAATATATTATATTGTTATTCTGGGAACTGCACAAAATATTAAGATAAACAGTGACTAGTAGATGTTAACACCATTCTGCCGTCATGTAGACTTACTGCACCAACTTCCTGTCTTGTATCAGACCACTGTCTCTCCAACTAACTGTGTCTTCTCTCCTCAGTCATCATTGACTTTATATGGTCTTAAACTGCCTTCAGTAGGCTAGTTGAACTCAGCAGTTCCTCTATACTGGAACCCATTAAACAGATGCTCTGTGAACTCAACACTCAAAATAAATGGTCTAAAATAAAGAGTATCCTACATCATCGTATCAACACTATAGTAACAGTTAAACACTTTTCATCCCAGCAAATTCTACAAATATGCAGATAATCAAAGAGAACACAATTATAAATGTAACAAAAGTACAAATAGAAAACTGATACACAATGACAATACTGTACATAAAAACACTTAATACCCATTGGAAAAATAATTAACATGCACCTCTTTAATTCACTTGTGCATAAAGCCCATCTAGGTTGTTAAGTGGTGGTTCCTGGTCCCCTCTCCCGGTCACATTGACTTCAGCGTACTCACTCTCCTGTCCCTGGACCCTGTCCTGGGCTGCAGCTGGGGTCTCTTTGGGCCGTAGTTTGGATAAGTCTATGTCACCGTAGTGGATCTCTTCAGGCTGGTCTTCTGCAGGTTCCTCTGGTTCCTCTCCGGCTGTGGCCTGGCTAGCACACACTGTCCCAACCGGGGAGTTCTGTGGAGAGAACACAGAGAGAGGAACAGGTGTAAAACTCTAAGCTCAGTCATGTGTAAAACTCTAAGGTCAGCAGGTTACACAACACATATTGAGGAGATGTCAATGACAATTTAAATTCAACTGACAGGTGTAAAGAGGTACATTTTGCCAACAAATGAGCTCCAATCTAATGTAAACACTGTCAAAGTCCAACAGCTATTCTGTTATCATTCCATATTCTTACAGGATGTGGCATTGCTATCGGTTTGGTCATCTCCCCTGAACTTGCTCTAAAATGATGTAAACCTCATGGCTTTGGATAGTTTCAGCATTAATTATATTCTTCCTTAGATACACTTTGTAGATGGTTTTGAAAGTGTAGCCTTATTCCCACCTGTCCCTGTGGATTGTCTGTCCTTTCAAGTCCATCGTGGAGCCTAGAGTTTCTCCTCCTGGAAGACATTTAGAAAGGCCTTCTGAATGCACTGTGAGGGTTTTCATATGCAAAAGCACAAACACAGCAGAAATAAACTAGTTTTGTATTGATGCCAGGAATAGTTTTTACCATCCAATAACACTGATCAGGCTGATAAGCAAAAGGACCCCCAAAGTTCCTGCTGTAATCCCAAAAACCATTGTGTTAACAGTCACTTCTTGCCCTGAAAATGTAGCACATATTAGGTCATTTCTCACATAAAGATCTGCAATGTACACTACACGACCAAAAGTATGTGGTCACCTGCTCATCGAACATCTCATTCCAAAATCATGGGCATTAATGTCAATGTCATTAAATAGCTGAATCCACGCATTTGAAGAGGTGTCCACATACTTTTGAATATATAGTGTATATCTAACCTACAATTGTGCCCAACGTTTTACCTTTAATAATTAGCCACACGTCCTTTGACTTGCCAAAGCCGTGACTATTTCTTGCTTCACAGAAGTACAGTCCTCCATCACCAACAGTCACATTGAGGGAGTAGCTCTGTCCAGATGCTACCTGTGTTGGTTTACCCTCACTGATCTGGAACCAGGTGAAGTTTGTCACAGGAGGGTTGGCTGTACTGCTGCAGGTCAGATTAACACAGCTGCCCACTAATACTGGATCAGCTGGACTGATGGAGGCCGAGGTGTCCTTAGGAGAGACTGAGGGAGAGGGTTCATTTAGAATGTATCTGGATATGGTATATTGAATAGTCTCATCAAAACCACTCTATTACAATCATCAGTGAAAACATGATAGAATTATCTATTCTACAGGAACCGGTGACTAAATCTTACATGAAACGTTAAGCATCATATTATGTTCAGCTGTCTTGTTGCTTGTCCCTACTGGGTAGACTGCAGTACAAGTGATGTTCTTCTCATGATGAAGGTATGATGGAGTGAAGGTCACCGTGGAGAGAACTGATTTGGTTTGGTCTGGATTCTCCTGCAGTTGGTTCTCAGGTGTGAACTGTGTTGGGAGAGTCCATGTCAGCTCAGGGGGGTGTTCGGGACAGGGAGCGACAGCAGAGCAGTTGAAGCTGACAGGTGTCCCTTCCTTCATCTCACCTGAGACATTAAGGTTGGGACTGGAAGGCAAATCTGTAATACATTGTAGATAAAGATATTTTACACTAAAAGTTAAACTGTCCACTTGTTCTTCTCTTATCTTTGATGCAACGAATATAAACTGGGAAAAGTAGTTGGTAAACAGTTAAATTGTCTCTTACCCCTAACAACTATATTAACAGACTTTTCAATGTCTGTTGCACGGAATGGTTGACTCTCAATCCTGAAGAAGTATCTAGTGTAGTTGGTGGTTACATTGAAGAAGACTGTGGTGCAGTTCTTCTGAGACATGTTTCCAGTTATCTTCCCTTGAAATCTGTTGACCGTCTCACTACTGTTAAATATCACACTGTCCGGACGCCCACCAAAGTATTTGTATTCTTTAATCCACACTCCAGAGGTTAGTATTGTGCTGTTAAATATATCCTTATGTTGGTTAGGAATATCAAATGAACATGGGATTTGTATACAGGAGCCAGTCAGTACATCCAGTCTATCTGGAATTGTGGCGATCAAATCTCGTCGGCCAAAACAGGCCAAAACACCTGCAACATAAAGGACAACATCAGGGAGGTTCTGATATATATTCGGTACAGTCCAATGATATGTATTAACCCTAGATGACTGCAGGGGCTATAGAGCTATAGAACATACATTTATTAATGTCTACATTTGTTTTAGACAAGTATATTCTATTATAGACACCTTATTGCAAACTTATAAATAATATTTTGTGATCTGAAACACTTCATTCAGCAGAGACCCTGCCCTTGATCCAGCCAATGATTGCATCTTGCGTCTCACTGAACTGGTATCATCCAATAACTACTTCATCTTTGAGTCAGACTTTTTCCTTCAAATTCGGGGTGTAGCCATGGCCTCCCCCTTTGACCTCAACTATGTGAACCTGTATGTGGAACAATTTGAGGAAGCACTCATTTACAAAACAGAGACACTCTCTACTCTCTAAAATCCTCTCATGGAAGAGATACATAGATGATGTCTTTGTGCTCTGGGAAGGAAGTCAGCAGGAACTAAATTAATTCCAAACTCTGCTAAACGAGAGCTCTGAATATCTCAAATTCACCATGCAGACTGTTGAGAGAAAAATAAACTACCTGGACTTATGGATCATCAAAGAGAATGATGCATTACATACAGACTTGTATACAAAGCCAACAGACCTCAATACCCTGCTACGTGGGGATAGTATGCATCCCCTTCCCCTCAGGAATGGTCTACCATGTAGCCAGTTATAAAGAAGAAAAACAAGTATTTTGCCCTAAGTACACCAAGTGTTCAGAGAAAATGAAAGCAATCCTGAAAAAGCACTGGCATATTCTGCAATCAGACAACAAAATTGCACACCTCTTCAAAGACCCCCCACTGGTGGTCTATAAGCATGGTCGCAATATTGAGGTTAGCTTAGTGAGATCTGACCTGCCCCCTGAGCCCACTCAGACACTCTTGACACCCATTCCAAATGGGAACTACTAATGTGGCTCATGCTCACAGTGCAATAGCACTTCAAAAAAATCCTTCTTCAGATACCCACATACAGGTTGAAAAATCCCTGTTAGGGGTATCATCTCTTGCAAGATAAAGGTAGTGATCTATCTCATCACATGTTCATGTGGAAAAGCCAACGTAGGACAAACGAAAAGACATTTAAAACAATGCAGAGCTGAACACCGCAGCTCAATCAGGTGTAAGAACACTGATTATCCAATAGCAGCTCACTTTGTTGAAGCAACACAGGTTGATCCCATCTCCTCCCTCAAATACACAGGTATTGAGCATGTTGCTCTACCAAGGAGAGGAGGTAACATGGAGATCCTACTACTACAGAGGGAGGACTACTGGATTTCCTATTGAAAAACATTGACCTCTAGTGGTCAGAAAATTGACTTTGATCTCAGGACGTTCTTATGAAAAATTAGTCTTATAAAGTCTTATAAATCTATATATTATTTCTACAGCTTATCAGCGTACAACCATATGTTCCCCCTGTGGATGATACTTATTACGCATTATGGATATACCAAAATATTACATTTTATGAACATTTAATGTAATTGGAAGCAATAAATATATGTGAAATTAAATTAAACAATAATGTATGTTGATGCTAATCTTTTGCTAATTTCGATGATAACAATAGGCTAATATATTCAATATGTAAACTATTGTCTTTTAACAGTTTCACTCAATTCATGCTAATTAACCTCATAATTATGACACACCCCTCACTATTGTTATTGGTTGCACTAATTGCACTGTTTGTCTACATAACCTGGTTCAAGCATTCATGACTTTACCCTGAAGAAGGCACAGTGATGCTGAAACGTTGGTGTTTTACTCAATAAATGACTGGGAGTTTATATATATAGAGTATGCAACTCTCTTTGTTTTTATAGCTTACAGTGTATTCACCGTTAGTCAGCACCTCTACAATAAGTCATTTTCTCTGGGTGTGCTCCAGCTCATGCTTTTTATATGACCTGAACATAACAAATAAAAAATAAACATTTAAAGATATTAAAGTATTGTAGTTATAGAGTACTAACTTTTCTGTCCCATCTACAACAAAATACTTAAATACATGTAATTTTGTCCTGGAAACATTTTATTGAAATAATGTAGAATCCCATTAATTCTTATGGAGGACTGCTTCTTCTGGGGAGTACCATATATAGAGACCGGTGGATTTAAAGGCTCTCATTGGCCGTTACATAGCATCAGCGATCCAGGGTTTTTACACATCACTGGTACAGTCTCTCTCAATAATAATAATATGAACTTATTTCTATGTACAGGTGATTTTTCAATTGGTCGGTATGTTGTCAAGGAGTGAGGTGACATGTGTTTGTGAGCAGAGGACCACTAGTTTGAGCCCGGTATGGTGATAGGGACAGTGGTGGAACCTATACTGTTAGCTGCACACTGACGTCGTTTTCACATGCACATACAGTGACATGAAACAGTATTTCCCCCTTTCCGGTTCTCTATTTTTGCTTTTTTTTAATACTGAATGTTATCAGATCTTCAACCAGAACCTCTATTAGATAAAGGGAACATGAGTTACCAAATAACAAACAAATAGTTTTAGTCATTCATTTATATCATTAACAAAGTTATGCATCAACCAATTCCACTGTGTGAAAAAGTAATTGCCCCCTTACTCTCAATAACTGGTTGTGCCACCATTTCAAAACACTCAATCTACATGAAAATGTATAAAAAACTAAAAATGTAAAGATTTAGAATGGCCTATTCAAAGTCCAGACCTAATACAAACTGAGATATTGTGGCAGGACTTGAAATGTGCAGTTCATGATTGAAAACCCACAAATGTCACTGAGTTAAATCAGTTCGCAAGGGAAAGTGGGCAAAATTCCTCCACAGCAACGTGAGAGACTGATCAACAACTACAGGAAGTGTTTGGTTGGAGTCATTTCAGCTGAAGGAGGCAAAACCAGTTATTGAGTATAAGGGGGCAATTACTTTTTCACACAGGGACATTGGGTGTTGCACAACTTTGTTTATGAAATAAATGAAATAAGTATGTCATTGTTGTGTTATTTGTTCACTCAGGTTCCATTTATCTAATATCAGCTTTTGATTGAATATCTGATAACATTCAGTATCAAAAATATGCTAAAACTTTTTCACAGAAGTTTAAATATAGTCTATGAAGTTACACAAATCAGGAATTAACTGTAGACTTTTCTACACAGTTATATAGCACATCCCATAAAATATAATGACTTGTGCTTATTCCTCTGTCTGATTCATAACTAGTTGTTGTTGTGTGGAAGACTCACCTGACATAAAGAGGACAATGAGAAAAAACATGTTCTCAGGACAAGCCATGTGAGAACTCACACACTACTGATCACCTGAAACAGTACAAACATACACTTACTGGTAGAGTAGCTTAACTCACACAACACATTGCATTGAACCATCTCCATATAAAATACACTATGTCCTTCAGTTGTGAAGATAATACATGAACAAACAGCAGTACTTTAGAACATATTGAATCTCATTACTCAGAATTCATTTCCTTTATATATATATTGAAGAAGTCGATACTTGCCTTAGACGGTAATGTAAACTGTCTACAGGAGAGACTGTCACACCCATAGTGAGGTCTGACAAAGTAATGTACTGAAATTCATGTGACTCATCTCACATCTCATCAGTGACGTACTTCCTAATAACTGTATGAGAAATTATTTTTAAAGAATACTACAGTATTTATTTAACAGGATGTTGAATAGTCTATGTGCTGGGTTTAATTATCAGTTGTGAAAACACTGTATTCAAATATAAGTTCTAAGAACATTGTCATTTTCTAATGAACCTTCTACTCCAGAACAATTAGTTTCAGTCACTTGAAACATTGCAGAGGTGGCCTTAGTCATGTTTCACCAGTTTCAAATGAAATGGAGCCCAGCTGCCCACTGACTGATTCTTAACACATTGTGTGGGTCAGCCACTGACTCAAGAGCTTTTTGTGGCCTATACATTTCATTACTGCCCGAAATGGACACGTATACACAATATATTTTCATTGTGGGATTATAATATTCATTGCAGTTAATGTAGGTGTGGGGGTGGGGGGTAAATAACCCTTTAATGGGGAAGGGGACCCCTTAACAGCATTGTGTTACAGGCCCCCAAATAATCAAGTTCACCCTTGATACAACAACAGAAACTTTAAGCAATATAACCATCTCCCTCTCCTCTATCTCCCAGGATTTAAAAAAAAATGTAGCTAAATCATGAACCAAAATCCATCCAACTTGCTTAGTTAAATTTGAGTTCAGTAAAAGATACCCGGTTCTCACATTATCTTTCAACACGAAAAACAGACTTTGTCAGAAACAGAGTGACTGTAATGGTCATTTATGGATTATCACACACTCCTCCATTTCTCCTGCACCCACTTCCTCTTTCATTACGTCACTTCTATATGCCAAGAAGAGCATGGTGGGCTGGGAGCCACAGGAGGGAGCCATTGACCTGCAGGGCAAGGTGTACCTCTTCGGCGGTCATGTCTAGATGGGACACAGCTTTTGTCAAATTGACGTTCTTAAGTTGATGTTGTTTTCTTTTAGCTAACCCTAACCCTTTTTCGTACCTTAATCAATTATCCTAACCTGCTACGTAAATTCTCCCAACCTGCTGCACAAGTTCTCCTACATTTGCTAGGAAAAGTTCATTTTGACAAAAAGCTGTATCCCTTCTATTCTAAACCCTGTTCGACCTGCACAAGGCCTTCTGGGAGAAGGAGACCCAGGAGCTGAGGACATACTTTACCCAGCAGGTGGGTTTTTATTACAGTGCAATTAATGAACAACCTCAAATGCAGCCTCATTTGTGTCTCTTGAACAACACTCAAAATAAAAACAGACACAAAATAGCTCCCAACAATACACACATGAAAAATAGACATGTAATGGGGATATTTAAGATGAGTTAAGTTCAGATTCAGTTTAGAATGATTCATATAATGTTCAGCATATTTATATATTTGACCTTTCTGTAACATGATTTCCAGTGTGTTGTTTGGAACATTTGGGTTGATGGTCACTAGACTCAATGCTGTATGTTACGGATTCAATTCATAACTGTTGATAGTGATTGACGCCAGACTGGAGGTACAAGGACCGAGGACACGCTGATTGTTATTGTATTCTGTGAAATACTGATTCTGTAGTAGTTAACAAAGCCACTGCCTTTGGTTTTGACTTCCTACAAGCCTCTAAGGCTGGTGTTTACAGAACATTTGTTGATCTGATTAGGATATAAAGGATCTGTCTTCAAGAGGATGGTGTTTACAGAACATTTGTTGGTCTGATTAGGATATAAAGGATCTGTCTTCAAGAGGATGGTGTTTACAGAACATTTGTTGGTCTGATTCGGATATAAAGGGTCTGTCTCCAAGAGGATGGTGTTTACAGAACATTTGTTGGTCTGATTAGGATATAAAGGGACTGTCTCCAAGAGGCTGGTGTTTACAGAACATTTGTTGGTCTGATTAGGATATAAAGGGACTGTCTCCAAGAGGCTGGTGTTTACAGAACAATTGTTGGTCTGATTAGGATATAAAGGATCTGTCTTCAAGAGGATGGTGTTTACAGAACATTTGTTGGTCTGATTAGGATATAAAGGGTCTGTCTTCAAGAGGCTGGTGTTTACAGAACAATTGTTGGTCTGATTAGGATATAAAGGATCTGTCTTCAAGAGGATGGTGTTTACAGAACATTTGTTGGTCTGATTAGGATATAAAGGGTCTGTCTTCAAGAGGATGGTGTTTACAGAACATTTGTTGGTCTGATTAGGATATAAAGGATCTGTCTTCAAGAGGATGGTGTTTACAGAACAATTGTTGGTCTGATTAGGAAATGAAGGGTCTGTCTCCAAGAGGCCAATCAGACATTGTCTCTGCTTCTATGCTGGATGTTGTCTCCCTGTTGCCATTTGTATTAAACCTGATTGATTCATGATTGACCTTATCAACGACTTCTCTTATCTTTTGTTCACAGACGCACAAATATCACACCCCCAGGACATGCTAACCTCTCACCTTGGCAATGACAGAGGAAGTTATGGGGTGATATATGATATTTCTCACTCATAATGTTTCACAATTCATCCAGGACCATAATCTTGGTAGAATCCACAATAATGAATTTAGAAATATATTCTATTCTTAATTACAATAAAAGTTACTGCCAAATAACACATTCATTGGGCACAAAATAATCTGAAACACAAACAGAATAGTCACAAGCCTGATGTAGTCATTGCTATGAATATTGGACCAAATACTAAACCTTCTAGAGATGAAAAAGTTAAATAAATGACACAGTCCCAATACTTTTGGAGCTGACTGTACACATGACATACGTAATACTTAATACTTAACATCTAATCAAATCAAATCAAATGTTATTTTTTTCACGTGCTGAATACAACTGGTAGACATTACCGTGAAATGCTTACTTTCAAGCCCTTAACCAACAATGCTGTTTCAAGAAAAATTTGAGTTAAAACAAATATTTACTAAATAAACTAAAGTAAACAACTAAAAAAGCAATAAATAAAATAACAATAACGTGGCTATATACAGGGGTACCTGTACCGAGTCAATGTGCGGGGCTACAGGTTAGTCGAGGTACTTGAGGTAATATGTACATGTAGGGTCAATGCAAATAGTCCGGGTAGCCATTTGATCAGCTGTTCAGCAATCTCATGGCGGTAGAAGCTGTTAAGAAGCCTTTTGGGGGCCTCCCGAGTGGTCTAAGGCACTGCATCACAGTGCTAGCTGTGCTACTAGAGATCCTGCTTCAAGTCCAGGTTCTGTCGCAGCCGGCCGCGACTGGGAGATCTATTGGCCGGCGCACAATTGACCCAGCGTCATCCGGGTTAGAGGAGGGTTTGAAGCTCTCAACCTGCTCCACTACAGCCCAATCGATGAGAATGGGGGCATGCTCGGACCTCCATTTCCTGTAGTCCACCATCATCTCCTTTGTCTTGATCACTTTTGAGTGAAAGGATGTTGTCCTGGCACCACCCTGCCAGGTCTCTGAACACCTCCTTATAGGCTGTCTCAATTTTATTGGTGATCAGGCATACCACTGTTGGAGTCGTGCTTTTGGTGTTGGAGTCGTGCTTGGCCACGCGGTCATGGGTGAACAGGGGGTACAGGAGCGGACTAGGCACGCACCCCTGAGGGACCCCATGTTGAGTATCAGAGAGGCAGATGTGTTGTTGCCTACCCTTACCACCTGGAGTGTGGCCCATCAGGAAGTCCAGGATCCAGTTGCAGAGGGAGGTGTTAAGTCCCAGGGTCCTTAGCTTAGTGATTAGCTTTGAGGGCACTACGATGTTGAACGCTGAGCTGTAGTCAATGAACAGCATTCTCACGTAGGTGTTCCTGTTGTCCAAGTGGGAAAGGGCATTGTTGAGTGCAATAGAGATTGCATCATCTGTGGATCTGTTGTGGCGGTATGCAAATTGGAGTGGATCTAGTGTTTCTGGGATGATGGTGTTGATGTGCGCCATGACCAGCCTGGCTACAGACATGAGTACTATGGGTCGGTAGTCATTTAGGCAGATTACCTTGGTGTTCTTGGGCACAGGGACTATGGTGGTCTGCTTGGAACATGTAGGTATTACAGACTCGGCCAGGGACAGGTTGACAATGTCAGTGAAGACACTTGTCAGTTGGTCAGTGTATGCTCGGACTACACATCCTGGTAATTCATCTGGCCCTGCGGCTTTGTGAATGTTGACCTATTTAAAGGTCTTAGTCACATCGGCTATGGGCGAGCGTGATCACACAATCGTCCGGAACAGCTGGTGCTCTCATGCATGCTTCTGTGGTTCTTGCCTCAAAGCGTGCATAGTAATTTAGCTCATCCGGTAGGCTTGTTTGAGCTCGCCGCTGGGCTTTCCTTTGTAGTCCGTAATAGTTTGCAAGCCGTGCCACATCCGACGAGCGTCGGAGCTGGTGTAGTAGGATTCAATATTAGTAGGATTCAATCTTGCAAGGGCCGTGGCTTTTGTGGTGCGATTGGTAACGATGCTTCGTGGGTGTCAGTTGTTGATTTGTGCAGAAGGTCCCTGGTTCGAGCCCAGGTAGAGGCGAGGAGAGGGACGGAAGTTATACTGTTACATTGATGCTGTTGACCCGGATCACTGGTTGCAGCGGAAAAGGAGGAGGTCAAAAGGGGGGTGAGTGTAACTGATGTGAAATGGTTTGCGGGTTGCTCGCTAATAGCGTTTCCATCAGTGACGTCACTCGCTCGGACACCTTGAAGTAGTTGTTCCCCTTGCTCTGCAAGGGCCGTGGCTCTTGTGGAGCGATGGGTAACGATGCTTCGTGGGAGGCAGTTGTTGATGTGTGCAGAGGGTCCTTGGTTCAAGCCCAGGTAGGGGCGAGGAGAGGGACGGAAGTAAAATTATTACATTAGAATCAGTCTTTCTGGGTCTAGAAGAGCTTTGCACACCTGGAATGTACACTATTTGCACATTATTCTTTTAAAAATTCTTCAAGCTCTATCAAATTGGTTGATCATTGCTAGACAGCCATTTTCAAGTCTTGCCATAGATTTTCAAGCCGATCAAAACTGTAACTTGGACAATTAGGAACATTCAATATTGTCATAGTAAGCAACACTGGTGTATATTTGGCTTTTTGTTTTAGGTTATTGTCCTTCTGAAAGGTGAATTTGTGTCCCAGTGTCTTTTGAAAATCAGACTGAACCAGGTTTTTCTCTAGAGTTTGCCTGTGCTTTGCTCTATTCCATTTATTTTCATCCTAAAACACTTGATGACAAGCATACCCATAACATATTGCAGCCATCACCATGCTTGAAAATATGAAGAGTGGTACTCAGTGATATGTTGTGTTGGACACAGAGTGAATATCTTTGCCAAATGTTTTCCAGATTTACTTTAGTGCCTTATTGCAAACAGAATGCATGTTTTGTAATATTTTTATTCTGACATGTTTCCTTCTTTGCACTCTGTCATTTAGGTTAGTATGGTGGGGTAAGTAAAATGTTGTTGATCTATCCTCAGTCTCTCCTATCACAGCCATTAAACTATGTAACGGTTTTAAAGTCACCATTGGCCTTATGGTGAAATCAGTGGAGGCTGCTGAGTGGAAGACAACTCATAATAATGTCTGGAACGGAGCAAATGGAATGGAATCAAACACATGGAAACCGTGTGTTTAATTACCACGAGCCCGTTCTCCCCAAATAAGGTGCCAACAAACTCCTGTGGGTGAAATCCCTGGGCGTTTGCTTTCCTCTCCGGCGACTGAGTTAGGAAGGACGCCTGTATCTTTGTAGTGATTGGGTGTATTGATAAAGCGTCCAAAGTGTAATTAATAACTTCACCATGCTCAAAGGGATATTCAATGTCAAATGTGTTTTATTTTTACCCATCTACCAACAGGTGCTCTTCTTTGTGAGTCGTTGGAAAAGCTCCCTGTCTTTGTGGTTGTATCTGTTTGAAATTCGCTGCTTGACTGAGGGACCTAACAGATAATTGTATGTGTGGGGAACAGAGATGAGGTAGTCATTCAAAAATCATGTTAAACACTAGTATTGCACACAGAGTGAGTCCATGCAACTCATGTGACTAGTTAAGGAAATCTTTACTCCTGAACTTATTTAGGCTTGCCATAGAAAAGGTGTTGAATACATATTGACTTGAGACAATTTATCTTTTCAATTTTATGTCTAAAAACATAATTCCACATTGTGTGTAGACCAGTGACACAAAATCTAAATGTAATCCATTTTAATGAGATATGTAAAATGTTGGACCAAAAAGACCAAAAGATGTAATGGAAATTGAATGTAAAGGTTATTATTACAGTGCAATTAATAAACAACCATACATTCAGCCTCAAATGTTTTGTTCATTTAACACTCAATATAAAAACTGACGAGATAAATTCTAAATAGATACAGTTGAAGTCGGAAGTTTATATACACCTTATTCAAATACATTTAAACTCAGTTGTTCACAATTCCTGACATTTAATCCAAGTAAAAATTCCCTGTCTTGGGTTAGTTAGGATCACCACTTTATTTTAAGAATGTGAAATGTCAGAATAATAGTAGAGAGAATGATTTATTTCAGCTTTTATTTCTTTCATCACATTCCCAGTGGGTCTGAAGTTTACATACAGTCAATTAGTATTTGGTAGCATTGCCTTTAAATTGTTTAACTTGGGTCAAACGTTTCGGGTAGCCTTCCATAAGCTTCCCACAATAAGTTGGGTGAATGTTGGCCCATTCCTCCTGACAGAGCTGGTGTAACTGAGTCAGGTTTGTAGGGCTCCTTGCTCGCACACACTTTTTCAGTTCTGCCCACAAATGTTCTATAGGATTGAGGTCAGGGCTTTGTGATGGCCACTCCAATACCTTGACTTTGTTGTCCTTAAGCCATTTTGCCACAACTTTGGAAGTATGCTTGGGGTCATTGTCCATTTGGAAGACCCATTTGCGACCAAGCTTTAACTTCCTGACTGATGTCTTGAGATGTTGCTTCAATATATCCACATAATTTTCCTACCTCATGATGCCATCTATTTTGTGAAGTGCACCAGTCCCTCCTGCAGCAAAGCACCCCCACAACATGATGCTGCCACCCCGTGCTACATGGTTGGGATGGTGTTCTTCGGCCTGCAAGCGTCCCCCTTTTTCCTCCAAACATAACGAAGGTCACTATGGCCAAAGTTCTATTTTTGTTTCATTAGACCAGAGGACATTTCTCCAAAAAGTACAATCTTTGTCCCCATGTGCAGTTGCAAACCGTAGTCAGGCTTTTTATGGCGGTTTTGGAGCAGTGGCTTCTTCCTTGCTGAGCGGCCTTTCAGGTTATGTCAATATAGGTCTCGTTTTACTGTGGATATAGATACCTTTGTACCTGTTTCCTCCAGCATCTTCACAAGGTCCTTTGCTGTTGTTCTGGGATTGATTTGCACTTTTCGCACCATAGTACGTTTATCTCTAGGAGACAGAGCGCGTGTCCTTACTGAGCGGTATGGCGGCTGCGTGGTCCCATGGTGTTTATACTTGCGTACGATTGTTTGTACAGATGAACGTGGTACCTTCAAGCATTTGGAAATTGAACCAGACTTGTGGAGGTCTACATTTGTTTTCTGAGGTCTTGGCTGATTTCTTTTGATTTTCCCATAATGTCAAGCAAAGAGGCACTGAGTTTGAAGGTAGGCCTTGAAATACATCCCCACCTACACCTCAAAATGACTCAAATGATGTTAATCAGAAGCTTCTAAAGCCATTACATAATTTTTTGGAATTGTCCAAGCTGTTTAAAGGCACAGTCAACTTAGTGTATGTAAACGTCTGCCCCACTGGAATTGTGATACAGTGAAATAATCTGTCTGTAAACAATTGTTGGGAAAATGACTTGTGTCATGCACAAAGTAGATGTCCTAACTGACTTGCCAAAACTATAGTTTGTTAACAAGAAATTATGTGTTGAATGAAGTGGTTGAAAAATGAGTTTTAATGACTCCAACCTAAGTGTATGTAAACTTCCGACTTCAACTGTATAAACTGAAAATAGATTATATTGTTATTCTGGTAACTGCACAAAATATTAAGAGACACACTGACTAGTAGATTATCATCATTCTGCCGTAATGTAGACTTCCTTCACCAACTCCTGTTTTGTATCAGACCACTGTCTCTCCAACTAACTGTGTCTTCTCTCCTCAGTCATCATTGATTTTATATGGACTTAAACTGCCTTCAGTAAGCTAGTTGAACTCAGCAGTTCCTCTATACTGGAACCCATTAAACAGATGTTCTGTGAACTCAACACTCAAAATAAATGGTTTAAAATAAAGATTAGCCTACATCATCGTATCAACACTATAGTAACAGTTAAACACTTTTCATCCCAGCAAATTCTACAAATATGCAGATAATCATAGAGCACACAATTATCAATGTAACAAAGTACCAATAGAAAACTAATACACAATGACAATACTGTACATAAAAACACTTAATACCAATTGGAGAATTAACATGCACCTCTTTAATTCACTTGTGCATAAAGGCCATCTAGGTTGTTAAGAGGTGGTTTCTGGGCCCCTCTCCCGGTCATGTTGACTTCAGCGTACTCACTCTCCTGTCCCTGGACCCTGTCCTGGGCTGCAGCTGGGGTCTCTTTGGTCTGTAGTTTGGAGAAGTCTATGTCACCATAGTGGATCTCTTCAGACTGGTCTTCTGCAGGTTCCTCTGGTTCCTCTCTGGCTGTGGCCTGGTTAGCAATACACTGTCCCAACCGGGGAGTTCTGTTGTCCGTTCTTTCAAGTCCATCGTGGAGCCTCGAGTTTCTCCTCCTGGAAGACATTTAGAAAGGCCTTCTGAATGGACTGTGAGGGTTTTCATATTCATAAGCACAAATACAGCAGAAATAATAGTTTTGTATTGATGCCAGGAATCGTTTTTACCATCCAATAACACTGATCAGGCTGATAAGCAACAGGACCCCCAAAGTTCCTGCTGCAATCCCAAAAACCATTGTGGTAACAGTCTTTTCTTGCCCTGAAAATGCAGCACATATTAGGTCATTTCTCACATAAAGATCAGCAATGTACACTACACGACCAAAAGTATGTGGTCATAAATGAGAAAGTTCCAGGTTAGTTCCATACTAATTAGTGACCTTAAATTCATCAAATAAAGTACAAGGGTGGAGTGAAATGCAATGTACACTACACGACCAAAACTATGTGGTCACCTGCTCATCGAACATCTCATTCCAAAATCATGGGCATTAATGTCAATGTCATTAAATAGCTGAATCCACGCATTTGAAGGGGTGTCCACATACTTTTGAATATATAGTGTATATCTAACCTACAATTGTGCCCGACGTGCCCGTTTTACCTTTAATAGCCAGCTGCACTTCCTTTGACTTGCCACAGCCGTGACTATTTCTTGCTTCACAGAAGTACAGTCCTCCATCAACAACCGTCACATTGAGGGTGTAACTCAGTCCAGATGCTACCTGTGTTCTTTTATCCCCACTGATCTTGAACCAGGTGACGGTTGTCACAGGAGGGTTGGCTGTACTGCTGCAGGTCAGATTAACACAGCTGCCCACTAATACTGGATCAGCTGGACTGATGGAGGCCGAGGTGTCCTTAGGAGAGACTGAGGGAGAGGGGTTCATTTAGAATGTATCTGGATATGGTATATTGAATAGTCTCATCAAAACCACTCTATTACAATCATCAGTGAAAACATGATAGAATGATCTATTCTACAGGAACCGGTGACTAAATCTTACATGAAACGTGAAGCATCATGTTATGTTCTGCTCTCTTGTTGTTTGTCCCTACTGGGTAGACTGCAGTACAAGTGATGTTCTTCTCATGATGAAGGTATGACGGAGTGAAGGTCACCGTGGAGAGAACTGATTTGGTTTGGTCTGGATTCTCCTGCAGTTTGTTTCTCAGTTGTGAACTGTGTTGGGAGAGTCCATGTCAGCTCAGGGGGGTGTTCAGGACAGGGGGCGACAGCAGAGCAGTTCAAACTGACAGGGGTCCCTTCCTTCACCTCACCTGAGACAGTAAGGATGGGACTGGAAGGCAAATCTGTAATACATTGTAGATAAATATATTTTATACTAAAAGTTAAACTGTCCACTTGTTCTACTCTTATCTTTGATGAAAGGAATATAAACTGGGGAAAATAGTTGGTAAACAGTTAAATTGTCTCTTACCTCTAACAACTATAATAACAGACTTTTCAATGTCTGTTGCACGGAATGGTTGACTCTCAATCCTAAAGTAGAATATATTAGTGTAATTGGTGGTTATATTAAAGAAGACTGTGGTGCAGTTCTTCTGGGACATGTTTCCAGTTATCTTCCCTTGAAATCTGTTGAACGTCTCACTACTGTTAAATATCACACTGTCCGGATGCAGATCAAAGTATGGCGATTCTTTAGTCCAGACTCCAGAGGTTAGTATTGTGCTGTTAAATGTATCCTTATGTTGGTCAGGAATATCAAATGAACATGGGATTTGCACACAGGAGCCAGTCAGTACATCCAGTCTATCTGGCATTGTGGCGATCAAATCTCGTTGACCAAAGCAGGCCAAAACACCTGCAACATAAAAGACAACATCAGGGAGGTTCTAATATATTTTCAGATCAGTCCAATGATATGTATTAACCCTAGATGACTGACAGGTGCAGTTGTATGGAGGCACCTGCACAGCCATCTTGTTACTCCTCCTCCTCCATTGTAAAACTGATTTCGGAAGATATAGAAATGCATTTATTAATGTCTACATTCGTTTTTGACAAGTATATTCTATTAGAAATACCTTAATGCAAACTTTTAAATTACATTTTGTGACCTGCAACACTTCCTTCAACAGAGAGACACTACCCTTGCTCCAGCCAATGATTGCATCTTGAATCTCACTGAACTGGTATTATCCAATAACTTATTCATCTTTGTGTCAGACTTTTTCCTTCAAATTTGGGGTGTAGCCATGGCCTCCCCCTTTGCCCCCAACTATGTGAACCTGTATGTGGAACAATTTGAGGAAGAACCGCGGGGCGGCAGCGTAGCCCAGCGGTTAGAGCGTTGGACTAGTAACTGTACAAATCTGTCATTCTGCCCCTGAACAAGGCAGTTAAAACCTCTCTGGGGCAGGTGGGACGCAATCGTCCCACCGGCCAATCGCCAGGGAAAATACAGCGCGCCATATTCAAATAAAATGATATAAAAATCAAACTTTCATTAAATCACACATGTAAGATACCAAATTAAAGCTACACTCGTTGTGAATCCAGCCAACATGTCAGATTTTTAAAAGTATTTTCGGCGAAAGCATAAGATGCTATTATCTGATGATAGCACAACAGTAAACAAAGTAGCATATTTCAACACTGCAGGCACGACACAAAACACAGAAATAAAATATAAATCATGCCTTACCTTTGACGAAATTCTTTTGTTGGCACTCCAATATGTCCCATAAACATCACAAATGTTCCTTTTGTTCGATTAATTCCGTCGATATATATCCAAAATGTCAATTTTTTTTGACCGTTTCATCCAGAAAAACACAGCTTCCAACTTTCGCGATGTCACTGCAAAATATATCAAAAGTTACATGTAAACTTTACCAAAACATTTCAAACTACTTTTGTAATACAACGTTAGGTATTTTTAAACGTTAATAATCGATCCATTTTAAGACGGGATGATCTGTGTTCAATACAAAAAGAAAACAAACTGAAGAAACTTTTTTCGTAACGTGCCTCTCTCAAAAAATTTACTTCATGTGACCCTCATTTACGATAGCCCTACTTCTTCATTACACAAAGGAATAACCTCAACCGATTTCCAAGGACTGGTGACATCCAGTGGAAGCGGTAGGAACTGCAAGCAAGTCCCTTAGAAATCTGGTGTCTCTAAGAAATCTCATTGAAAAGACAGTGACATCAAAAAAATAAAAATTCTGAATGGTTTGTCCTTGGGGTTTTGCCTGCTGCATAAGTTCTGTTACTCTCACAGACATGATCCAAACAGTTTTAGAAACTTCAGAGTGTTTTCTATCCAAATCTACTAATAATATGCACATCTTATATTCTGGGGATGAGTAGCAGGCAGTTGAATTTTGGCATGCTATTTATCCAAAAGTGAAAATGCTGCCCCCTGCCCTCAAGAAGTTTTAACACACTGTTCCTAGGCCGTCACTGAAAATAAGAATTTGTTCTTAACTGATTTTTTTTTTTTTTTAATATACAAAACAAATACACACCCCCTACTCTCTAAAATCCTCTCATGGAAGAGATACATAGATAATGTCTTTGTGCTCTGGGAAGGAAGTCAGCAGGAACTAAATGAATTCCAAACTCTGCTAAACAAGAGATCTGAATATCTCAAATTCACCATGCAGACTGATGAGAGAAAATTAAACTACCTGGACTTATGGATCATCAAAGAGAATGATGTTTTACATACAGACCTGTACACACAGCCAACAGACCTCAATACCCTGCTATGTGGGGATAGTATGCATCCCCTTTACCCTCAGGAATGGTCTACCATATAGCCAGTTATGCAGGGTTAAACAAATATGTTGCCACAGTCAGATTTTGACAGCAATGCTAAGAAAATGAAAAATAAATTCAAAATCAGAGGCTACAGGGAAAAAAGTCTTGATGCTGCAACAATGAAAATGTCTCAAAAACCAAGAGAGGATTTGCTAAAAACTAAACCAAAGAAGAAAAACAACGCAGCAGTTTTTTGAAAGCAATCCTGAAAAAGCACTGGCATATTCTGCAATCAGACAACAAAATTGCACACCTCTTCAAGGAACCCCCACTGGTGTTCTAAAAGTGTGGTCGCAATATTGGGGATTACTTAGTGAGATCTGACCTGCCCCCTGAGCCCACTCAGACACTCTTGACACCCATTCCAAATGGGAACTACAAATGTGGCTCTAGCGCACAGTGCAATAGCTTTACAAAAACATCCTTCTTCAGACACCCACATACAGGTTGAAAAATCCCTGTTAGGAGTATCATCTCTTGCAAGATAAAGGTAGTGATCTATCTCATCACATGTTCATGTGGAAAAGCCAACGTAGGACAAACAAAAAGACAATTAAAACAATGCAGAGCTGAACACCGCAGCTCAATCAGGTGTAAGAACACTGACTATCTAGTAGCAGCTCACTTTGTTGAAGGTAACCATCCCATCTCCTCCCTCAAATACACACTCATATACACACGCATTGAGCATGTTGGTCTACTAAGGAGAGGAGGTAACATGGAGATCCTACTACTACAGAGGGAGGACTACTGGATTTCCTATTGAAAAACATTGACCCCTAGTGGTCGGAATATTGACTTTGATCTCAGGCCCTTTTTATGAACAATTACTGTTTTATGAAGAAGTCTTATAAATTAATATATTCTTTCTACAGCTTATCAGCGTACAGCCAATATCTTCCCCCTGTTGATGATTCTTATTATGCATTATGGATTAACCAAAAGATTACTTGTAACACCATTTTATGAAATTGGAAACAATAAATATATGTGAAATTAAATTAAACAATAATGTATGTTGATGCTAATCGTATGCTAATGTTAATGATAACAATAGCCTAATATATTCAATATGCTGTAAACTATTGTCTATTAACAGTTTCACTCAATTCATTCAAATATAACTCGTAATTATGACACTCACTATTGTCATTGGTTGCACTAATTTCACTGTTTGTCTGCATAACCTGGTTCAAGCATTCATGACTTTACCCTGAAGAAGGCACAGTGATGCCGAAACGTTGGTGTTTTCCCCAATAAATTACTGGGAGTTTATATATATAGTGTGCAACTCTCTTTGTTTTTATAGCTTACAGTGTATTCACCATTAGTCAGCACCTCTACAATAAGTAATTTTCTCTGGGTGTGCTCCAGCTCATGCTTTTTATATAACCTGAACATAACAAATAAAAAAATAAACATGTAAAGATATTGAAGTATTTTCTTTATAGAGTACTGACTTTACTGTTCCCATCTACAACATAATACTTAAATACATGTAATTTTGTCCTTAAAACATTTGATTGAAATACTGTAGAATTCCATTAATTCTTATGGAGGACTGCTTCTTCTGGGGAGTACCATATATAGAGACCGGTGGATTTAAAGTCTCTCATTGACTGTTACATAGCATCAGCGGTCCAGGGTTTATACACATCAACGGTACAGTCTCTACTAATAATAATAATAATAATATAGACTTATTTCAATGAACATGTGGGTGTTGCATAACTTTGTTTAAGTAATAAATAAAATAAGTATGTCATTGTTGTGTTATTTGTTCACTCAGGTTCCATTTATCTAATATCAGCTTTTGATTGAATATCTGATAACATTCAGTATCAAAAATATCAAAAATACTTTTTCACAAGACTGTTTGAATCCAGACTATTAAAATGCACTAATCAGTAATTAACTGTACACTTTTCTACACAGTTATATAGCACATCCCATAAAATATAATGACTTGTGGTTATTCCTTTATGTCTGATTCATAACTAGTTGTTGTTGTGTGGAAGACTCACCTGACATAAAGAGGACAATGAGAAAAAACATGTTCTCAGGACAAGCCATGTGAGAACTCACACACTACTGATCACCTGAAACAGTACAAACATACACTTACTGGTAGAGTAGCTTAACTCACACAACACATTGCATTGAACCATCTCCATATCAATACATTATGTCCTTCAGTTGTGAAGATAATACATGAACAAACAGCAGTACTTTAGAACATATTGAATCTCATTACTCAGAATTAATTTCCTTTAATTTATTTTGAACATTCAAATTTACAGAAAATATATTGAAGAAGTCGATACTTGCCTTAGACGGTAACGTAAACTGTCTACAGTAGAGACTGTCACACCCGTAGTGTGGTCTGACAAACTAATGTAGTGAAATTCATGTGGCATATCTCACATCTCATCAGTGACGTACTTCCTAATAATTATATGAGATTTTATTTTAAAAGAATACTACGGTATTTAATGTTCCTCTTTCGGGGTAGGACAGGTCACCACATTTTGATACGGGCCCCCAGTCTGCCCCCAATAAATTGTTAAAAGAAACTTTCGGCAGCATAACCATCTCCCTCTCCCGTATCTCCCAGGCTTGAATGGGAATATCTGTGGGATTTTAAAAATATAGTTAAATTATGAACCAAAATCCACTAATAATTTATTCAAATAAAAAAAGGGGAAAGTTTATTTTGAGTTCTATACAAAACATATGGTTGTCACATTAATTTGCAACATGAAAAACAGACTTGGTATGAAACAGAGTAACTGTAATTGTATCTGACTGATTCTCACACACCACTCAACTTCTCCTACACCAACTTCCTCTTTGAAGTCTATTTGCCAAGAAGAGCCTTGTGGGCTGGAAGCCACAGAGACACTCTTTTCACTCCACTTTGATACGGAATTGACTTTTTTGTAGCAGTTTATGAGAATTTATGCAGCAGGTTAGGAGAATTAACGCAGCATGTTAGGAGACTGAGGTTAAGGTTAGGTAAAAGGGTTAGGGTTAGGGAAAATGCTCTCCTAACCAAGGTTGAACAATCGCATTTTGGACCCTGCGCTTACTTTCCTGCATTTCAACACATTTTGCCATGATGCAGAGAGGAAAATTTGCTATTTGATAATGCTATTCTACACATTTTGTAATGAGGCAGTTATAAAGCTAATTCCCTGCTATTCAACACATTTTTCCATGAAGTCGATGGAAAAGGTTTCAGTTTTAAAGCTAATTTCCTGTAATTCTACACATTTTGCTATCATATGCTATCTGGGGCTGTTTGGTAATCTGTCCCTGCTCCTAACCTGCAACCAAAATTATTTGGCGTGAAAAGAGTGTGTCCCGTGTGCAACAGGAGAGAGCCAGCGACCTGCAGGGCAATGGGTGGCAGGGTAGACATGGGCCCTCTCTTCGACGGTCAAGTCCAGATGGGATGAAGCTTTTGTCAAATTGAAGTTGTATTCTTTTAGCATTTTCGCTAATCCTAACCCTTTTCCGTACTTTCATCTAATCATCATAACCTGATACGTTAATTATCCTAATCTGCTGCATAAATTCTGCTAAACTTGCTAGAAAACAACATTTTGACAAAAGCTGTATCCCTTCTAGACAAAACCATCTTCGACCTGCCCAAGGCCTTCTGGGAGAAGGAGACCCAGGAGCTGAGGGCGTACTTTACCCAACAGGTGGAGGGAGAGCTGAAGGCTCTGGTGGACAGGATCAGGGATTGAGAGGCGGAGGGACCAGATGATTCAGAGAGAGAAGAGAGAAAGTATTGACTATTGGACACTACACTACGCTGATGCTGCAATATTGTGCGGATGAGAATATGGTGCGACTGACAAAAAAGGGACCAACATTCTCATTTCAGTTTTGTGGCAAATGCTTTGCCCATATGTGGGTAAAATGTATTAAAATGTCATGTCTGCATGCAGTTTAGGCTGCCACTCACTATCAATGGATATGTGAGTTGGTATTAGGTAATATTTTTATTTTACTTAACTAGGCAAGTCAGTTATGAACAAATTCTTATTTATAATGACAGCCTAGGAACAGTGGCTCAACTGCTTTGTTCAGGGGAAGAACAAT
Organism: Salvelinus namaycush; assembly: GCF_016432855.1. NCBI lineage: Eukaryota > Metazoa > Chordata > Actinopteri > Salmoniformes > Salmonidae > Salvelinus > Salvelinus namaycush. The sequence continues at coordinate 38,733 of NW_024057964.1, read as the reverse complement.
AGAGTTTTTATTTATTTATTTAATTTAATTTTTTTATTTCACCTTTATTTAACCAGGTAGGCTAGTTGAGAACAAGTTCTCATTTACAACTGCGACCTGGCCAAGATAAAGCATAGCAGTGTGAACAGACAACAACACAGAGTTACACATGGCGTAAACAATAAACAAGTCAATAACACAGTAGGAAAAAAACAAAATGAGTCTATATACATTGTGTGCAAAAGGCATGAGGTAGGCAATAAATAGGCCATATGAGCGAATAATTACAATTTAGCAGATTAACACTGGAGTGATAAATCAACAGATGATCATGAGCAAGTAGAGATACTGGTGTGCAAAAGAGCAGAAAAGTAAATAAATAAAAACAGTAAGGGGATGAGGTAGGTAAATTGGGTGGGCTGTTTACAGATGGACTATGTACAGCTGCAGCGATCTGTTAGCTGCTCAGATAGCAGATGTTTAAAGTTGGTGAGGGAAATAAAAGTCTCCAACTTCAGTGATTTTTGCAATTCGTTCCAGTCATTGGCATCAGAGAACTGGAAGGAAAGGCGGCCAAATGAGGTGTTGGCTTTTGGGATGATCAGTGTTACGCACGCCTCTGAGAAGAGGGAACGCAACACCCTGCTACAACTCAACTCCCCGAGAAGTGAAAGAGGTATGGACTGTAGGTGCGAGTAAGGATGACAAAAGTCAGAATTTACCGTTTACTAGGATTTATTTCCTACACGGTAATATGGGGAAAAGGGGCTGGACGGAACCAAAGGAAAGAAAGTAAATATCAAAGCTCCCCCTCTCCTATCTAACCTGCCTACCCACTTAACTTACCTAACTAAGCACCACCTGGTGCCCTAACCAAAATACAGGGGGTGGTCCGCCCAGGTCTTACCTAGTGTGCCTAGACATTGAATATACTACGGGTATATGTATGCCCTCGGGCCTCTTGCCTAAGCACTCCCTAAGTGCCTTCCCCTTCCCCCCTGGGAACAAATGAAACAGAATAATTATTAACAATTTCACAAACACTTTACAACAAAACTGAGTAAACTAACTCAGGCCACTAAAGAAGCTTTGACAAAGCAACAAACACAGAACTCTTTCTAATGATTTCTCCAAAACATTCAATCTCCCTCTAACCTTTTCTCCAAAATATTCAATCTCCCTCTAACCTTTTCTCCAAAATATTCAATCTCCCTCTAACCTTTTCTCCAAAATATTCAATCTCCCTCTAACCTTTTCTCCAAAATATTCAATCTCCCTCTAACCTTTTCTCCAAAATATTCAATCTCCCTCTAACCTTTTCTCCAAAATATTCAATCTCCCTCTAACCTTTTCTCCAAAATATTCAATCTCCCTCTAACCTTTTTTTCTGAACAGAACACTGGCTTTTATATCTTCAGGTGGCAATGGTGATTAGAGTCAGCTGCTTCTTGACGAGGGGGCGGAGTCAGCTCCAATCATCAATTAGCCTGGGGTCGACCAATCAGCTGCTTGGGGAGGCTTCCAGGAAGCCATCTCCTGAAACACACACACTCAAATACAACACAGAAACTGGGGAACGTAACAATCAGTGAGATATACCTGCTGGAGCGCGTGCTACGGGTGGGTGTTGTTATCGTGACCAGTGAACTGAGATAAGGCGGAGCTTTACCTAGCATGGACTTATAGATGACCTGGAGCCAGTGGGTCTTGCGACGAATATGTAGCGAGAGCCAGCTGACTAGAGCATACAGGTCGCAGTGGTGGGTAGTATAAGGTGTTTTAGTAACAAAACGGATGGCACTATGATAAACTGCATCTAGTTTGCTGAGTAGAGTATTGGAAGCTATTTTGTAGATGACATCGCCAAAGTCGAGGATCGGTAGGATAGTCAGTTTTACTAGGGTGAGTTTGGTGGCGTGAGTGAAGGAGGCTTTGTTGTGAAATAGAAAGCCGATTCTTGATTTGATTTTGGATTGGAGATGTTTAATATGAGTCTGGAAGGAGAGTTTACAGTCTAGCCAGACACCTAGGTATTTATAGATGTCCACATATTCTAGGTCGGAACCGTCCAGGGTGGTGATGCTAGTCGGGCGGGCGGGTGCAGGCAGCGAACGGTTGAAAAGCATGCATTTGGTTTTACTAGCGTTTAAGAGCAGTTTGAGGCCACGGAAGGAGTGTTGTATGGCATTGAAGCTCGTTTGGAGGTTAGATAGCACAGTGTCCAAGGAAGGGCCAGAAGTATACAGAATGGTGTCGTCTGCGTAGAGGTGGATCAGGGAATCGCCCGCAGCAAGAGCAACATCATTGATATATACAGAGAAAAGAGTCGGCCCGAGAATTGAACCCTGTGGTACCCCCATAGAGACTGCCAGAGGACCGGACAACATGCCCTCCGATTTGACACACTGAACTCTGTCTGCAAAGTAGTTGGTGAACCAGGCAAGGCAGTCATCAGAAAAACCGAGACTACTGAGTCTGCCGATAAGAATATGGTGATTGACAGAGTCGAAAGCCTTGGCCAGGTCGATGAAGACGGCTGCACAGTACTGTCTTTTATCAATGGCGGTTATGATATCGTTTAGTATCTTGAGCGTGGCTGAGGTGCACCCGTGACCGGCTCGGAAACCGGATTGCACAGCGGAGAAGGTACGGTGGGATTCGAGATGGTCAGTGATCTGTTTATTAACTTGGCTTTCAAAGACCTTAGATAGGCAGGGCAGGATGGATATAGGTCTGTAACAGTTTGGGTCCAGGGTGTCTCCCCCTTTGAAGAGGGGGATGACCGCAGCAGCTTTCCAATCCTTGCGGATCTCAGACGATATGAAAGACAGGTTGAACAGGCTGGTAATAGGGGTTGCGACAATGGTGGCGGATAGTTTCAGAAATAGAGGGTCTAGATTGTCAAGCCCAGCTGATTTGTATGAGTCCAGGTCTTGCAGCTCTTTCAGGACATCCGCTATTGTAGGAGTAAATGAGACACATAAAGGCATAGGACAGCTGAACATTAAAAAACAGACCACACGAAGAGAAGAGACACATAGTCTGCTGATTCCACTAAAGGCACACATACCAGAGAAATATGCACTTAGGGCACCTGGACACACTAGACATATAGTCTGCTGATTCCACTAAGGGCACACATACCAGAGAAATAGGCACCTAGGGCAACTGGACAGACTAGACACATAGTCTGCCCATTCCACTAAAAGCACACATACCAGAGAAATAGGCGCCTAAGGCAACTGGACACACTAATGATAGAAGAGACACATAGTCTGCCGATTCCAATAAGGGCACACATACCAGAGAACATGCTGAGGCACTGAGTTAAATACAGGGCTAAGTCATAGGCCTATAGGATAGATGGACATATATTATTTTTAAGACAAGCACGGGTCTGGCCACTATTATAATCTAACTGAAAGCAGATATGGGCGTTAGTAGGCGTGAACAAGCAGGAAGCCTGAACTAAAAAGATAATGGTGGCAGGAAGGATTAAGGGAAGTATGCTTATTTGCATATGGGTTGGACCCATATGCTATATGTGTATAAAGACTGGAGCCGGGGCTGGGAAGCGGGGTGTGTGTTCCGCGGACCATTCCGGCTTTGATATACTTTGTATTAAAAGCCTAATTGATTTCACAAGATCTTGTCAGCGTTATATTTGAACCGATTGTCTACGACACTATCTGGATTTGGGTAAAGGAGAAGCTGGGGACGTTTGTGCGAGTAGCTGCGGAGCTGTTGGCTGAGGTTGGAGTAGCCAGGTGGAAGGCATGGCCAGCCGTTGAGAAATGCTTGTTGAAGTTTTCGATTATCATGGATTTATCTAAATCTGCAAAAATGTCTAAAAACATATTTTCACTTTGTTATTATGGGATATGAATACCTTCTGATGTCAATGTATACGTGTATACAAGATGACGGTAAGATACTGCTAGACATTGGTTCTGATCTATTGGGGCGGCAGGTAGCCTAGTGGTTTGAGAGTTGGGCCTGTAACCGAAAGGTTGCTAGATCAAATCCCCCAAGTTGACAAGGTAAAAATCTATTGTTCTTCCCATGAACAAAGCAGTTAAGCCCCTGTTCCTAGGCAGTCATTATAATTAAGAATTTGTTCATAACTGACTTGCCTAGTTAAATAAAATAAAAATATTACCTAATACCAACTCACATATCCATTTATAGTGAGTGGTAGCCTAAACTGCATGCAGACATGTAATTTTAATACATTTTACTCACATATAGGCAAAGCATTTGCCACAAAACTGAAATGAGAATGTTGGTCCCTTTTTTGTCAGTCCCACCATATCCCCATCCCCACCATACTGCAGCATCAGTGTAGTGTAGTGTCCAATAGTCAATGCTTTCTCTCTTCTCTCTCTGAATCATCTGGTCCCTCCGCCTCTCAATCCCTGATCCTGTCCTCCAGAGCCTTCAGCTCTCCCTCCACCTGTTGGGTAAAGTACACCCTCAGCTCCTGGGTCTCCTTCTCCTAGAAGGCCTTGGGCAGGTCGAAGATGGTTTTGTCTAGAAGGGATACAGCTTTTGTCAAAATGTTGTTTTCTAGCAAGTTTAGCAGAATTTATGAAGCAGATTAGGATAATTAACGTATCAGGTTATGATGATTATATGAAAGTACGGAAAAGGGTTAGGATTAGCTAAAATGCTAAAAGAATACAACTTAAATTTGACAAAAGCTTTATCCCATCTGGACTTGACCGTTGAAGAGAGGGCCCATGTCTACCCTGCCACCCATTGCCCTGCAGGTCACTGGCTCTCTCCTGTTGCACACGGGACACACTCTTTTCACGCCAAATAATTTTGGTTGCAGGTTAGGAGCAGGGACAGATTACCAAACAGCCCCAGATAGCATATGATTGCAAAATGAGTAGAATTACAGGAAATTAGCTTTAAAACTGAAACCTTTTCAATCGACTTCATGGAAAAATGTGTTGAATAGCAGGGAATTAGCTTTATAACTGCCACAGTTTGTCTCAGCCTCATTGCAAAATGTGTAGAATAGCATTATCAAATTGCAAATTTTCCTCTCTGCATCATGGCAAAATGTGTTGAAATGCAGGAAAGTAAGCGCAGGGTCCAAATTGCGATTGTCCAACCTTGGTTAGGAGAGCATTTTCCCTAACCCTAACCCCAGTCTCCTAACATGCTGCGTTAATTCTCCTAACCTGCTGCATAAATTCTCATAAACTGCTACAAAAAAGTCAATTCCGTATCCAAGTGGAGTGAAAAGAGTGTCTCTGTGGCTTCCAGCCCACCAGGCTCTTCTTGGCAAATAGACTTCAAAGAGGAAGTTGGTGTAGGAGAAGTTGAGTGGTGTGTGAGAATCAGTCAGATACAATTACAGTTACTCTGTTTCATACCAAGTCTGTTTTTCATGTGGAAACATAATGTGACAACCATATATTTTGTATCGAACTCAAAATAAACTTTTCCTTTTTTTATTTGAATAAATTATTAGTGGATTTTGGTTAATAATTTAACTATTTTTTTAAATCCCACAGATATTCCCATTCAAGCCTGGGAGATACGGGAGAGGGAGATGGTTATGCTGCCGAAAGTTTCTTTTAACAATTTATTGGGAGCAGACTGGGGGCCCGTATCAAAATGTGGTGACCTGTCCTACCCCGAAAGAGGAACATTAAATACCGTAGTATTCTTTTAAAATAAAATCTCATACACATATTAGGAAGTACGTCACTGATGAGATGTGAGATAAACTAATGTAGTGAAATTCATGTGGCATGTCAGACCACACTACGGGTGTGACAGTCTCTACTGTAGACAGTTTACGTTATCTAAGGCAAGTATCTACTTCTTCAATATATTTTCTGTAAATTTGAATGTTCAAAATAAATTAAAGGAAATTAATTATGAGTAATGATATTCAATATGTTCTAAAGTACTGCTGTTTGTTCATGTATTATCTTCACAACTGAAGGACATAATGTATTGATATGGAGATGGTTCAATGCAATGTGTTGTGTGAGTTAAGCTACTCTACCAGTAAGTGTATGTTTGTACTGTTTCAGGTGATCAGTAGTGTGTGAGTTCTCACATGGCTTGTCCTGAGAACATGTTTTTTCTCATTGTCCTCTTTATGTCAGGTGAGTCTTCCACACAGCAACAACTAGTTATGAATCAGACATAAAGGAATAAGCACAAGTCATTATATTTTATGGGATGCGCTATATTCCAGCTTTTTAATTGTGTAGAAAAGTGTACATTTAATTCCTAATTAGTGTATTTTAATAGTCTGTATTTAAACTTCTGTGTAAAAGTTGTAGCATATTTTTGATACTGAATGTTATCAGATATTCAATCAAAAGCTGATATTAGATAAATGGAACCTGAGTGAACAAATAACACAACAATGACATACTTATTTCATTTATTTCACTAACAAAGTTGTGCAACACCCAATGCCCCTGTGTAAAACAGTAATTGCCTCCTAACACTCAATAACTGGTTGTGTCTCCTTTAGCTGAAATGACTCCAATCAAACACTTCCTGTAGTTGTTGATCAGTCTCTCACGTTGCTGTGGGTTTTAACTCAGCGACATTTGTGGGTTTTCAATCATGAACTGCTCGTTTCAAGTCCTACCACAATATCTCAATAGGGATTAGATCTGGACTAGGCCATTACAAAACTTTACATTTGTTGCTTTATATCAATTTTCATGCTGACTTGATTGTGTGTTTTGGAATGGTGGCACAACCAGTTATTGAGTGTAAGGTGGCAATTCCTTTTTCACACTTTGTTAATGAAATAAATTAAATAACTGTGACTATTTTTTTTAGATTTCTAAACTCAAGTTCCCTTTATCTAATAGGTTTTGGTTGAAGATCTGATAACATTCACTATAAAAAAAAGAAGCAAAAATAGAGAACCAGAAAGGGGGAAATACCTTTTCATGTCACTGTATGTGCATGTGAAAACAACGTCAGTGTGAGCTAACAGTATAGCTTCCACCACTGTCCCTGTCACCATACCGGGCTCAAACTAGTGGTCCTCTGCTCACAAACACATGTCACCTCACTCCTTGACAACACACCAACCAATTGAAAAATCACCTGTACATAGAAATAAGTTCATATTATTATTATTGGGAGAGACTGTACCAGTGATGTGTATAAATCCTGGATCGCTGATGTTATGTAACGGCCAATGAGAGACTTTAAATCCACCGGTCTCTATATAGGGTACTCCCCAGAAGAAGCAGTCCTCCATAAGAATTAATGGAATTCTACAGTATTTCAATAAAATGTTTCAAGGACAAAATGACATGTATTTAAGTATTTTGTTGTAGATGGGACAGAAAAGTTAGTACTCTATAAATACAATACTTTAATATCTTTACATGCTTTTTATTTTATTTGTTATGTTCAGGTCATAAAAAAAGCATGAGCTGGAGCACACCCAGAGAAAATGACTTATTGTAGAGGTGCTGACTAACAGTGAATACACTGTAAGCTATAAAAACAAAGAGAGTTGCACACTCTATCTATATAAACTCCCAGTCATTTATTGGGTAAAACACCGACGTTTCGGCATCCCTGTGCCTTCTTCAGGGTAAAGCCATGAATGCTTGATCCAGGTTATGTAGACAAACAGTGAAATTAGTGCAACCAATGACAATAGTGAGGGGTGTGTCATAATTATGAGGTTAATTAGAGTGAATTGAGTGAAACTGTTAAAAGACAATAATTTACAGCATATTAAATATATTAGCCTATTGTTATCATTAAAATTAGCATAAGATTAGCATCAACATACATTATTGTTTAATTTAATTTCACATATATTTAATTGTTTCCAATATCATTAAATGTTGTTACATGTAATATTTTAGTTCATCCATAATGCATAATAAGCATCATCAACAGGGGGAACATATTGGTTGTACTCTGATAAACTGTAGTGTATATTCATTTATAAGACTTCTTTATAAAAAATAATTGTTCATTAGAAGGGACTGAGACCAAATTCAATTTTAAGACACTAGGGGTCAATGTTTTTAAATACCTCCTCTCCTTGGTAGAACAACATGCTCAATGCGTGTGTATATGAGTGTGTATTTGAGGGAGGAGATGGGATGGTTACCTTCAACAAAGTGAGCTGCTACTAGATAGTCAGTGTTCTTACACCTGATTGAGCTGCGGTGTTCAGCTCTGCATTGTTTTAATTGTCTTTTCGTTTGTCCTACGTTGGCTTTTCCACATGAACATGTGATGAGATAGATCACTACCTTTATCTTGCAAGAGATGATACCCCTAACAGGGATTTTTCCACCTGTATGTGGGTGACTGAAAAAGGGTGTTTTTGTAAAGCTATTGCACTGTGAACATGAGCCACATTTGTAGTTCCCATTTGGAATGGGTGTCAAGAGTGTCTGAGTGGGCTCAGGGAGCAGGTCAGATCTCACTAAGCTATCCCAATTATTGCGACCGCACTTATAGACCACCAGTGGGGGGTCCTTGAAGAGGTGTGCCGTTTTGTCTGATTGCAGAATATGCCAGGATTTTTCAGGATTGCTTTCATTTTCTCTGAACACTTGGTGTACTTAGTGCAAAAGACTTGTTTTTCTTCTTTGGTTTAGGTTTTAGCAATTCCTCTCTTGGTTTTTGAGATATTTTCATCGTTGCAGCATCAAGACTTTTTTCCTTGTAGCCTCTGATTTTGAATTTATTTTTCATTTTCTTAGCATTGCTGTCAAAATCTGACTGTTGGCAACAGATTCATTTAACCCTGCATAACTGGCTACATGGTAGACCATTCCTGAGGGGAAGGGGATGCATACTATCCCCACGTAGCAGGGTATTGAGGTCTGTTGGCTTTGTATACAGGTCTGTATGTAATGCATCATTCTCTTTGATGATCCATAAGTCCAGGTAGCTTAATTTTATCTCATCAGTCTGCATGGTGAATTTCAGATATTCAGAGCTCTCGTTTAGCAGAGTTTGGAATTAATTTAGTTCCTGCTGACTTCCTTCCCAGAGCACATAGACATCATCTTTGTATCTCTTCCATGAGAGGATTTTAGAGAGTAGGGGGTGTGTCTCTGTTTGTAAATGAGTGCTTCCTCAAATTGTTCCACATGCAGGTTCACATAGTTGGGGTCAAAGGGGGAGCCCATGGCTACACCCCGAATTTGAAGGAAAAAGTCTGACTCAAAGATGAAGTAGTTATTGGATAATACCAGTTCAGTGAGACGCAAGATGCAATCATTGGCTGGAGAAAGGGTAGGGTCTCTCTGTTGAAGGAAGTGTTGCAGTTTTACAAAATATAATTTAAAAGTTTGCATTAAGGTGTCTGTAATAGAATATACTTGTCAAAATGGATGTAGACATTAATAAATGCATTTCTATATCTTCCAAAATCTGTTTTACAATGGAGGAGGAGTAACAAAATGGCTGTGCAGTTGCTTCCAAACAGCGGCCCCTGTCAGTCATCTAGGGTTAATACATATCATTGGACTGATCTGAAAATATATCAGAACCTCCCTGATGTTGTCTTTTATGTTGCAGGTGTTTTGGCCTGTTTTGGTCAACGAGATTTGATCACCACAATGCCAGATAGACTGGATGGACTGACTGGCTCCTGTGTGCAAATCCCATGTTCATTTGATATTCCTGGCCAAAATAAGTATACATTTAACAGCACAATACTAACCTCTGGAATGTGGATTAAAGAAAGCCCATACTTTGGTGTGCGCCCGGACAGTGTGATATTTAACAGTAGTAAGATGGTCAACAGATATCAAGGGAAGATAACTGGAAACATGTCCCAGAAGAACTGCACCACAGTCCTCTTCAATGTAACCACCAGTTACACTAATAAATACTTCTTCAGGATTGAGAGTCAACCATTCCGTGCAACAGACACTGGAAAGTCTGTTGATATAGTTGTCAGAGGTAAGAGACAATTTAACTGTTTACCAACTTTTTTCCCCAGTTTATATTCCTTTCATCAAAGATAAGAGTAAAACAAGTGGACAGTTTAACTTTTAGTGTAAAATATATTTATCTACAATGTATTACAGATTTGCCTTCCAGTCCCATCATTACTGTCTCAGGTGAGGTGAAGGAAGGGACCCCTGTCAGTTTGAACTGCTCTGCTGTCGTTCCCTGTCCCGAACACCCCCCTGAGCTGACATGGACTCTCCCAACACAGTTTACACCTAAGAACCAACTGCAGGAGAATCCAGACCAAACCAAATCAGTTTTCTCCACGGTGACCTTCACTCCGTTGTACCTTCATCATGAGAAGAACATCACTTGTACTGCAGTCTACCCAGTAGGGGCAAGCAACAAGACAGCTGAACATAACATGATGCTTAATGTTTCATGTAAGATTTAATTACTGGTTCCTGTAAAATAGATCATTCTATCATGTTTTCACTGATGATTGTAATAGAGTGGTTTTGATGAGACTATTCAATATACCATATCAGATACATTCTAAATGAACCCCTCTCCTTCAGTCTCTCCTAAGGACACCTCGGCCTCCATCAGTCCAGCTGATTCAGTATTAGTGGGCAGCTGTGTTAATCTGAGCTGCAGCAGTACAGCCAACCCTCCTGTGACAACCTTCACCTGGTTCAAGATCAGTGGGGGTAATTTAACACAGGTAGCATCTGGACTGAGTTACTCCCTCAATGTGACGGTTGTTGATGGAGGACTGTACTTCTGTGAAGCAAGAAATAGTCACGGCTGTGGCAAGTCAAAGGAAGTGAGGCTAACTATTAAAGGTAAAACGGGCACGTCGGGCACAATCGTAGGTTAGATATACACTATATATTCAAAAGTATGTGGACACCCCTTCAAATGCGTGGATTCAGCTATTTAATGACATTGACATTAATGCCCATGATTTTGGAACGAGATGTTCGATGAGCAGGTGACCACATACTTTTGGTCGTGTAGTGTACATTGCTGATCTTTATGTGAGAAATGACCTAATATGTGCTGCATTTTCAGGGCAAGAAAAGACTGTTACCACAATGGTTTTTGGGATTGCAGCAGGAACTTTGGGGGTCCTGTTGCTTATCAGCCTGATCAGTGTTATTGGATGGTAAAAACTATTCCTGGCATCAATGCAAAACTATATTATTTCTGCTGTGTTTGTGCTTTTGCATATGAAAACCCTCACAGTGCATTCAGAAGGCCTTTCTAAATGTCTTCCAGGAGGAGAAACTCGAGGCTCCACGATGGACTTGAAAGGACGGACAATACACAGGGACAGGTGGGAATAAGGCTACACTTTCAAACCATCTACAAAGTGTATCTAAGGAAGTACTGAATTAATGCAGAAACTATCCAAAGCCATGAGGTTAACATCATTTTAGAGCAAGTTCAGGGGAGATGAACAAACCGAAAGCAATGCCACATCCTGTAAGAATATGGAATGATAACAGAATAGCTGTTGGACTTTGACAGTTTTTTCTTTAGATTGGAGCTCATTTGTTGACAAAATGAAATTCTTTACTCCAGTCAGTCTAATTTACATTTTCATTGACATCTCCTCAGTATGTGTTGTGTAACCTGCTGACCTTAGAGTTTTACACATGACTGAGCTTAGAGCTTTACACCTGTTCCTCTCTCTGTGTTCTCTCCACAGAACTCCCCGGTTGGGACAGTGTGTACTAACCAGGCCACAGCCGGAGAGGAACCAGAGGAACCTGCAGAAGACCAGCCTGAAGAGATCCACTACGGTGACATAGACTTCTCCAAACTACGACCCAAAGAGACCCCAGCTGCAGCCCAGGACAGGGTCCAGGGACAGGAGAGTGAGTACGCTGAAGTCAATGTGACCAGAAGAGGGGTCCAGGAACCACCTCTTAACAATCTAGATGGACTTTATGCACAAGTGAATTAAAGAGGTGCATGTTAATTTTCCAATGGGTATTAAGTGTTTTTATGTACAGTTTTGTCATTGTGTATTAGTTTTCTATTTGTACTTTTGTTACATTTATAATTGTGTTCTCTTTGATTATCCTCATATTTGTAGAATTTGCTGGGATGAAAAGTGTTTAACTGTTACTGTAGTGTTGATATGATGATGTAGGCTACTCTTTATTTTAGACTATTTATTTTGAGTGTTGAGTTCACAGAGCATCTGTTCAATGGGTTCCAGTATAGAGGAACTGCTGAGTTCAACTAGCCTACTGAAGGCAGTTTAAGACCATATAAAGTCAATGATGACTGACGAGAGAAGACACAGTTAGTTGGAGAGACAGTGGTCTGATACAAGACAGGAAGTTGGTGCAGTAAGTCTACATGACGGCAGAATGGTGTTTTTTTTTTTTTTTTTTTTTTTTTTTTTTTTTTTTTGGGGTGGATCAGCTTAATATTGCGGAAAGAATGTTGCTTCCAATGTAATTGTCTGCATCATTTCCAATCCCCCATATTTTTTGGGGTAAATATATATATCCATACACGCATGCATACATATATACATATATACATACACATACCTATATAGACATACATACTTTTTTAAAGAATATACCTTTATTATTATTCCCCGCAACCCTACCACCGCTCCCCCAATTGGAGTAAACTAATAAACACTTCTGCTTTTACCTTCAATTTATACATCTTATACCTATTTTACAGACACAGACTACTTTATAATAGTTCTCTCTTGTTTGTTCTTAGTCCTTCCTCTATTTCTGTTGTCCATCCAATTTTATTTCCACTTGTAACTGTGCTATTTCACAAAAGCTCCGCACCTATACACATTTCACAGATCCCGTATGCCCTACATTGTTTATCTTGTTATTAGTCCCACCCTTCAGTTCCACTCAACCCTTCCCATCTATCTTCCAACATCATCCATTTCGGATTTTTATTTGCCATATATTTTTCAACTGTGCTGTGATGCTTCACAAAAGATTTGAACCTTCCTATTCTCATAGCTTCTACAGATTGTAAATTAAAAATAAACATTTTTGCTAAAATAATTATTATATTATTGATTGATTGACTATGGCTTTTCAAATCCCCCAGTATTGCTATCTGTAGCGTTAGTTCTAGGCAAATGTTGCAATTCTTCAGCCATTCCTGGACCTGTGACCAAAAACGAGCTACATATGGACAATACCAAAATAAATGGTCTAATGACTCTGCCTCCTCACAGCAGAATCTACAGAGCTGGGAAGATTGTATACCCCATATATATAACATTCTATTAGTTGCAAGAATTTTGTACAATAATTTAAATTGAAAAATTCGAAGTTTTGAATCCGGCGTTGTTTTGCGTATCAATTCATAAACCATGTGCCATGGAATGGGTACATCGAACATCTCTTCCCAACTATTTTGCAATTTATATGGCACAGCTGTCAGTTTTTTGGTCCTTAAATGAAATTGGTATATGTTTTTATTTATCACACTTTTCTTTAACCATTTATGTTCTTTAATACAGGGCCGACATACAAGTTCCTTACTTTTTTCCCCTTCTACTTGCCTCTTCCATTTTTGTGGTAATGCTGCAATTAATTGGTTGTAATTTTGGGTAGAGCAGACATTTCCATATGTCTGTGTGAGCTGCATGTGTGACATAACTCCACCAGTCCTATTTATGATATCATTCACAAAAATTATACCTTTTTTAAACATTTCTTCGATAAATACAGTTTTTTTATCAATTACTATATTTGAATTTAACCACAATATTTGTTGTACTATTTGTTCCGTCCTTTCAGGTGGATTAAACTGAAATTGCAACCAACTTTCTAAGGCTTGTTTAAAAAATAAGGATATTTTGGAGATTATTTCCTTTTCAAACAACCGAAAGTGAGCAGGTGTAATCTGAATAAAGGGAAAAAGGCCCTTCTTGAACATAGGATGAGACATTCGTACCAATTTACTAGAGAACCAGTTTGGATTTAAGTATAACTTTTGTATGACTGATGCCTTTAGTGAGAGGTCTAATGCGTTAATATTTAATAATTTCTGCCCTCCGAATTCATATTCGTTATATAAATAGGCCCTTTTAATTTTATCTGGCTTGCCGTTCCAAATAAAATGGAATATTTTTTGTTCATATAATTTAAAAAGCAGGTCACTAGGTGTAGGCAAAACCATAAGCAAATAGGTAAACTGTGATATGACTAAAGAGTTAATCAGGGTGATTTTTCCACAAATAGACAAGTATTTTCCTTTCCATGGTAGCAAGATCTTATCTATTTTTGCTAACTTTCTATAAAAATTTATTGGAGTGAGATCATTTCTTTCTTTTGGGATTTTTATACCGAGTATGTCCACATCTCCGTCAGACCATTTAATTGGTAAACTACATGGCAATATAAAATGTGTATTTTTTAGTGATCCAATACGTAATATGGTACATTTATCATAATTTGGTTTTAATCCAGAGAGGATAGCAAAGGTATCTAGATCCTCTATGAGGCCGTGGAGAGACTCTAGTTGTGGTTTTAAAAGAAAACATGAATCATCAGCGTACAATGACACCTTAGTTTTTAAGCCACGGATTTCTAATCCATTAATATTAATGTTTGATCTAATTTTAACAGCTAACATTTCGATGGCAATAATAAATAGATATGCCGATAGTGGACAACCTTGTTTTACTCCTCTAGATAGTTTAAAACTTTCTGAGATGTAGCCATTATTTACTATTTTACACCTAGGGTTACTATACATAATTTTAACCCATTTTATAAGAGATTCCCCAAAATTGAAATATTCTAGGCATTTATATATAAACTCCAGTCGTACTTTATCAAAAGCCTTTTCAAAATCAGCTATGAAAACCAGACCTGGTGTCCCCGATATTTCATAGTGTTCTATTGTTTCCAGTACTTGCCTTATATTATCTCCAATGTATCGTCCATGTAAAAAACCTGTCTGATTAGGATGAATAATATCTGACAAAACTTTTTTTATTCTATGCGCCAAGCATTTTGCTAGGATTTTTGCATCACAACACTGAAGTGTAAGAGGTCTCCAATTTTTTAATTGGACTGGATCTTTATATATACCACTTGGGTCCTGTTTCAGTAATAACGATATCAGACCTTCTTGTTGCGTGTCTGATAATCTACCATTTATATAGGAGTGGTTAAACAAGCTAATAATGGTCCTTTGAGTATATCAAAAAACGTTTTGTATACTTCCACGGCAGAATGGTGTTAACATCTACTAGTCACTGTTTATCTTAATATTTTGTGCAGTTCCCAGAATAACAATATAATATATTTTCAGTTTATATCTATTTAGAAGTTGTTGTGTCAGTTTTTATGTTGAGTGTTAAATCAAAGAAACAATTGAGACTGAATTTAAGGTTGTTTATTAATTGCCCTGTAATTAAAACCGTTACATTCAATGTCCATGAAATCTTTTGGTCTTTTTGGTCCAACATTTAACATATCTCATTAAAATGGATTAAATTGAGATTTTGTGTCACTGTTCTACACACAATGTGGAATTATGTTTTTAGACATAAAAATGAAAAGCTGAAAGTCAATATATATTCAACACCTTTTCTATGGCAAGCCTAAATAAGTTCAGGAGTAAAGATTTCCTTAACTAGTCACATGAGTTGCATGGATTCACTTTCTGTGCAATACTAGTGTTTAACATGATTTTTAATGACTACCTCATCTCTGTACCCAACACATACAATTTTCAGTAAGGTCCCTCGGTCAAGCAGCAACTTTCAAACAGATATAACCAGCTTTTCCATTGCCTCACAAAGAAGGGCACCTGTTGGTAGATGGGTAAAAATAAAATTAATCTGACATTGAATATCCCTTTGAGCTTAGTGAGTTTATTAATTACACTTTGGATGGTTTATCAATACACCCAATCACTACAAAGATACAGGCGTCCTTCCTAACTCAGTCCCCGGAGAGGAAAAACACAGAACAGGGATTTCACCCACAGGAGGTTGGTGGTACCTTAATTGGGGAGAACGTACTTGAGGTAATGGCTGGAGCAGAATAGGTGGAATGGTACCAAATACATCCAACACGTTTTCCATGTGTTTGATTCCATTTGCTCCGTTCCAGACATTATTATGAGTTGTCTTCCTCTCAGCAGTCTCCACTGATTTCAACATAAGGCCAGTGGTGACTTCAAAACCGTTACAGAGTTTAATGGCTGTGATTGGAGAAAATTGAGGATGGATCAACAACACGTTACTTACTCCATAATACGAACCTGAATGACAGACTGAAAAGAAGGAAACATGTACAGAATAAAAATATTTCAAAACATGCATTCTGTTTGCAATAAGGCAGTAAAGTAAAACTGCAAAACATTTGGCCAAGAAATTCACTCTATGTCCAACACAACATATCGTTGAGTACCACTCTAAATATTTTCAAGCATGGTGATGGCTGCAATATGTTATGGGTATGCTTGTCATCAAGTTTTTTAGGATAAAAATAAATGAAATAGAGCTAAGCAAAAGCAAAACTCTAGAGAAAAACCTGGTTTAGTCTTCTTTTCAAAAGACACTGGGACACAAATTCACCTTTCAGAAGGACAATAACCTAAAACAAAAAGCCAAATATACACCAGTTGCTTACTATGACAACATTGAATGTTCCTGAGTGGCCTAATTACAGTTTGATCGGCTGAAAATCTATGACAAGACTTGAAAATGGCTGTCTAGCAATGATCAACAACCAATTTGAAAGAGCTTGAAGCATTTTTTAAAGAATAATGTGGAAATATTGTTCATTTCAGATGTGCAAAGCTCTTATAGACTTACCAAGATAGACTCACAGCTGTTTTTTATGTATTTTTATTTCACCTTTATTTAACCAGGTAGGCAAGTTGAGAGCAAGTTCTCATTTACAACTGCGACCTGGTCCAAGATAAAGCAAAGCAGTGCGACACAAACAACAACACAGAGTTACACATGGAATAAACAAACATCAGTCAATATTACAATAGAAAAAGTCTATATACAGTGTGTGCAAATGAGGTAGGATAAGACAGGTAATGCAATAAATAGGCCATAGTGGCGAAATAATTACAATATTGCAATTAAACACTGGAGTGATAGATGTGCAGAAGATGAGTGTGCAAGTAGAGATACTGGGGTGCAAAGGAGCAAAATAAATAACAGTATGGGGATGAGGTAATTGGATGGGCTATTTACAGATGGGCTATGTACAGGTGCAGTGATCTGTGAACTGCTCTGACAGCTGGTGCTTAAAGTTAGTGAGGGAGATATGATTCTCCAGCTTCAGTGATTTTTGCAGTTCGTTCCATTCATTGGCAGCAGAGAACTGGAAGGAGAGGCGGCCAAAGGAAGTATTGGCTTTGGGGGTGACCAGTGAGATATACCTGCTGGAGCGCGTGCTACGGGTGGGTGCTGCTATGGTGACCAGTGAGCTGAGATAAGGCGGGGCTTTACCTTGCAGAAACTTGTAGATGACCTGTAGCCAGTGGGTTTGGCGACGAGTATGAAGCGAGGGCCAGCCAACTGGAGCATACAGGTCGCAATGGTGAGTGGTATATGGGGCTTTGGTGACAAAACGGATGCCACTGTGATAGACTGCATCCAATTTGTGGGATAGAGTATGGAAGGTATTTTATCAATGACATTGACGAAGTTCCCCGCATCCAGTGCAGGCGGGAGGGATTGTTAATTGCGCTACCGAACTGCCCCTAATCAAAAAGAAACAAAACGGCCTAAACCCAGCCGTCAGAAAACACAGAAAATTTAACTTTTTTCAATGTGTCAATCACTCTCGAGTCATCTGGGACCCACGAGCTAAGCCCAAGGGACTACTAGGGGGGCACTTGAACATTCGTAGTGTCATTCCAAAAAGTGATCAAATTCAACATCTACTCACAGACTCCAACCTTGACTTTCTCTGCCTCTCAGAGACATGGCTCCATAAAAACTCTCCATCTGCTGCTTTGATTGTGCCTAGCTACAATGTTTTCAGGAGAGACAGGACTGAAGGAAGAGGAGGGGGTGTGATGATTTACATTAAAGAACATATCCGATGTAAACAAATTGAGTGGTCATGTGATAATGAACTAGAATGTATTGGCCTGAACATTACACTGTCTCCCCAAATGTCTTTTACCCTCATTGGAATGTATAGGCCACCTTCCACCAAAAGTGTGTTTTTTTGATCAGTTTAATAACATGCTTAGGGAATGTGATTTTGGGAAAGAGGTCATCTTAATGGGAGATTTTAACATTAATTATGAAGACAAGTGTTGTAGGAAAACCCTCAAACGGATCACTAATACCTTTGACCTTACACAGCTAGTTAAAAGGCCAACCAGGGTGACTTATTGCTCTAAAACACATTGATTTGGTGTTCAGTAATAAACCAGAGAGAGTGACTAAATCATTCAATATGGTTACTGGGCTATCTGATCATAATCTGACACTTATAGCCAGAAAGCTGTCTAAGAGCAGGTTTAACCTCTCTACTGTTAGAAAGCCTGATCAACTAAGAATACCTAAGAGTGAATTAAGCTATTTTGAAAACGCAATTAAGGGAATTAACTGGAATGATCTCTTGTCCTATGCAGACGTGGAAGCTGATAGTCAAGTTTTTCTATCCACAATCCAGACTACATTAAATGGTTTCCTAAAGAAAATCAAATCCAAACCTGGCCAAAAGAGCACTCTTCCTTGGCTAAATGGAGAAATCTGGAAATTGATGAAAGAACGAGATTATTATCTAAAAATAGCCCTAAGATCCAAATTAGAGCATGACAGACGTAGGTTTACCATATTGAGAAATAAGGTGATGAAAGAAATCAGACAGGCCAAGGCAAACTTTTTTATTAACATAATTGGTGAAGCAAAGGGAAATTCTAAACTGATCTGGGAGAATCTAAAAAAGTTAACAGGGAAAGACCATAGTAACACTGCAAAAAGACCAGAAATCATGGTGAATAACAATCTAACACAGGATGCAGTCGAAATAGCAATAGCCTTCAATTCCTACTTTATTGACTCTGTCAGGGTACTGACACAGAACCCCTCCACTGGTTTCTTGGGCTCAGTGCTAGTAAATGATGCTCAACCTGTCTTCATCATAAGGGAGGTTTCTGAGTCAAAGGTGGACAAGGTGATTAGCTCACTAAAGAACTCTAAAGCCAAAGATGTGTTTGGGATGGACTCTACCTTTCTTAAAAACTACAAAGAGTCACTCATTGGCCCCATTACTAAGGTCACCAACACATCTATTGGTCTCGGGGTGTTTCCAAGGGTATGGAAGTCAGCCATAATAACGGCCATCTTTAAATCAGGCGACCCTGCTGACGTGAGTAACTACAGGCCCATTAGTATACTACCTGTGGTGTCAAAGGTTGTTGAAAAGTGTGTAGCAGAACAACTGATTGCCCACCTCAACAACAGCCCCTTCACATTACACTCCATGCAGTTTGGCTTCAGAGCGAAACACTCCACAGAAACGGCCAACTGCTTTCTTCTGGAAAATGTGAAGTCCAAGATGGACAAAGGGGGCGTTGTTGGGGCTGTGTTTCTGGACCTAAGTAAGGCTTTTGATACTGTTAACCATGAGATTCTCATCACAAAATTGTCCAAGTTCAACTTTTCCCCCGATGCCTTGAGATGGATGAAATCATACCTTGAAGGCAGAACTCAGTGTGTCAGAGTGAGCAATGAGCTGTCGCCCACTCTTAGTTATGATGTGGGCGTGCCCCAAGGGTCAATACTGGGGCCCCTCCTGTTCAGCCTGTACATTAATGATCTGCCTTCTGTCTGTACTGGGTCTGAAGTTCAAATGTATGCAGATGATACAGTGATATATGTGCATGCAAAGAGCAAACAACAAGCTGCACAAGAACTCACTACTGTAATGGTCCAGGTTACAAAGTGGCTCAGTGACTCGTGTTTGCATCTCAATGTGAAAAAAACTGTTTGCATGTTCTTCACAAAGAGGGCAACAGATGCTACTGAGCCAGATGTCTATGTGTCAGGGGAGAAGCTCCAGGTGGTATCTGATTTTAAGTACCTTGGCATCATACTTGATTCCAACCTCTCTTTTAAAAAGCATGTGAAAAAGGTAATTCAAATAACCAAATTCAACCTAGCTAATTTCCGATTTATACGAAATTGTTTGACTACAGAGGTAGCAAAACTGTACTTCAAATCTATGATACTCCCCCACTTAACATACTGCTTGACTAGTTGGGCCCAAGCTTGCTGTACAACAGTAAGACCTATTCAGTCTGTCTACAAACAGGCTCTCAAAGTGCTTGATAGGAAGCCCAATAGCCATCATCACTGTTACATCCTCAGAAAGCATGAGCTCCTGAGTTGGGAAAATCTTGTGCAATACACCGATGCATGTCTTGTATTCAAGATCCTAAATGGCTTGGCTCCCCCTCCACTCAGTATTTTTGTTAAACAGAAAACCCAAACATATGGCAGCAGATCCACAAGGTCTGCCATGAGAGGTGACTGTGTAGTTCCCCTAAGGAAAAACACCTTTAGTAAATCTGCTTTTTCTGTGAGAGCTTCCCATGTCTGGAATACACTACCATCAGACACACATAACTGCACCACATATCACACTTTCACAAAATGCTTGAAGACATGGCTAAAGGTCAATCAGATTTGTGAACATGGTCCCTAGCTGTGTGTTGCCGCTTTCCATGTCTGTTGTCTGTAGGTGTGAGGTGTGGAAACACTTTGTTGCTTTCATGAATTTTGTCTTGCTGCTTTTTGTTCTATGTTGCTCTGTCTGTATGCTACGTCTTGCTTGTCCTATGTTGCTATGTCTGTATGCTATGTCTTGTTCTATGTTGCTATTGTCTATATTGTAATTGTTTTTAATAACCTGCCCAGGGACTGCGGTTGAAAATTAGCCGGCTGGCTAAAACCGGCACTTTTACTGAAACGTTGATTAATGTGCACTGTCCCTGTAAAAATAAATTCAAACTCAAACTCAAGTCGAAGATCAGTAGGATGGTCAGTTTTACAAGGGTATGTTAGGCAGCATGAGTGAAGGATGCTTTGTTGCGAAATAGGAAGCCGATTCTAGATTTAATTTTGGATTGGAGATGTTTAATGTGAGTCTGGAAGGAGAGTTTACAGTCTAACCAGACACCTAGGTATTTGTAGTTGTCCACATATTCTAGGTCAGAACCATCCAGAGTAGTGATGCTGGTTAGAGTTGCCCTGCCCTATACAAAACACTCACAAAATTTGAGTTTGCTATTCACAAGAAGCATTGCCTGATGTGAACCGTACCTCGAAAAAAAGAGATCACAGAAGACCTAAGATTAAGAATTGTTCACTTGCATAAATCTGGAAAGGGTTACAAAAGTATCTCTAAAAGCCTTGATGTTCCTTAGTCCACGGTAAGACGAATTGTCTATAAATGGAGAAAGTTCAGCAATGTTGCTACTCTCCCTAGGACTGGCCTTCCTGCATAGATGACTGCAAGAGCACAGTGCAGAATGCTCAATGAGGTTAAGAAGAATCCTAGAGTGTCAGCTAAAGACTTACAGCAATCTCTGGAACATGCTAACATCTCTGTTGACGAGTCAACGATATGTAAAACACTGAACAAAAATGGTGTTCATGGGAGGACACCACAGAAGAAGCCACTGCTGTCCAAAAAGAAAACATTGCTGCATGTCTAAAGTTCGCAAAAGAGCACCTGGATGTTTCACAGCGCTACTGGCAAAATATTCTGTGGACAGATTAAACTAAAGTTGAGTTGTTTGGAAGGAACACACAACACTATGTGTGGAGAAAAAAAGGCACAGCACACAAACATAAAAGCCTCTGCAACTGTAAATTATGGTGGAGGGAGCATCATGGTTTGGGTCTGCTTTGCTTCCACAGGGCCTGGACAGCATGCTATCATTGATGGAAAAATGAATTCCCAAGTTTATCAAGACTTTTTGCAGCAGAATGTAAGGCTATCTGTCCGCCAATTGAAAGTCAACAGAAGTTGAGTGATGCAACAGGACAACAACCCAAAACACAGAAGTAAATCAACAACAGAATGGCTTCAACAGAAGAAAATACGCCTTCTGGAGTGACCCAGTCAGAGTCCTGACCTCAACCCGATTGCGATGCAGTGGCATGACCTCAAGAGAACAGTTCACACCAGACATCACAAGAATATTGCTGAACTGAAACAGTTCAGTACTACAGAAAACGTTTGGTTGAGGTTATTGCTTCCAAAAGAGGGTAAACCAGTTATAAAATCCAAAGGTTCACATGCTTTTCCCACCCTGCACTGTGAATGTTTACTCGTGTTTTCAATAATAGACGTGAAAACGTATAATTGTTTGTGTTGTTAGTTTAAGCAGACTGTGTTTGTCTGTTGTTGTGACTTAGATGAAGATCAGATCAAATTGTATGACCAATTTAAGCAGAATTCCAGGTAATTCCAAAGGGTTCATATACTTTTTCTTGCCACTGTAAGCTCAGGGTACCAAATGCTGTCTTCCAACCCTGGTTAGGAGAGCATTTTCCTTAACCATATCCCTTTTAACTAACCTATTTTTATTTATTTTATTTAACCTTTATATAACTAGGCAAGTCAGTTAAGAACAAATTCTTATTTACAACAACGGTCTCCCCGGCCAAACCTGGACAACATTGGGTCAATTTTGCGCCTCCCTACGGGACTCCATATCACAGTCAGATGTGATGCAGCCTGGATTCAAACCAGGTAATGTAGTGAATCCTCTAGCACTGAGATGCTGTGCCTTAGACCGCTGCGCCACTCGGGAGCCCTAAGCATTAACCTCAGTCTCCAAACATGCTACATTAAAAAGTCAATTCCGTATCCAAGTGGAGTGAAAAGAGTGTCTCTGTGGCTTCCAGCCCATCAGGATCCTCTTTGCAAATAGACTTCAAAGAGGAAGTTGGTGTAGTAGAAGTTGAGTGGTGTGTGAGAATCAGTCAGATACAATTACAGTTACTCTGTTTCATACCAAGTCTGTTTTTCATGTTGAAACATAATGTGACAACCATATGTTTTGTATCAAACTCGAATTTAAAAAATGTAACTCTTGAATAAATGAATAGTGGATTTTGGTTGATGATTTAACTATATGTTTAAATCCCACACACATTCCCATTCAGGCTGGGAGATAGAGGAGAGGGAGATGCTTATAATGCAGAAAGTTTCATTTGTTTAATTTATTGTGTTTATTGTGTTATTTTGCAGTAACTTTTATTGTAATTAAGAATAGAATATATTTCTAAATTCATTATTGTGGATTCTACCATGATTATGGTCCTGGATGAATTGTGAAACATTATGAGTGAGAAATATCATATATCACCCCCCCCCAAAATGCTAACTTCCTCTGCCATTGCAAAGGTGAGAGGTTAGCATGTCCTGGGGGTATGACATTTGTGCATCTGTGAACAAAAGAGAAGAGAAGTCGTTGATAAGGTCAATCATGAATCAATCAGGTTTAATACAAGTTGCAACAGGGAGACAACATCCAGTATAGAAGCAGAGACAATGTCTGATTGGCCTCTTGGAGACAGACCCTTTATATCCTAATCAGACCAACAATTGTTCTGTAAACACCATCCTCTTGAAGACAGATCCTTTATATCCTAATCAGACCAACAAATGTTCTGTAAACACCAGCCTGAGAGGCTTTTAGGAAGTGAAAAACCAAAGGCAGTGGCTTTGTTAACTACTACAGAATCAGTATTTCACAGAATACAATAACAATCAGCGTGTCCTCGGTCCTTGTACCTCCAGTCTGGCGTCAATCACTATCAACAGTTATGAATTTAATTCGTAACATACAGCATTGAGTCTAGTGACCATCAACCCAAGTGTTACAAACAGCACACTGGAAATCATGTTACAGAAAGGTCAAATATATAAATATGCTGAACATTATATGAATCATTCTAAACTGAATCTGAACTTAACTCATCTTAAATATCCCCATTACATGTCTATTTTTCATGTGTGTATTGTTGGGAGCTATTTTGTGTCCGTTTTTATTTTGAGTGTTGTTCAAGAGACACACATGAGGCTGCATTTGAGGTTGTTCATTAATTGCACTGTAATAAAAACCCACCTGCTGGGTAAAGTATGTCCTCAGCTCCTGGGTCTCCTTCTCCCAGAAGGCCTTGTGCAGGTCGAACAGGGTTTAGAATAGAAGGGATACAGCTTTTGGCAAAATGAACTTTTCTTAGCAAATGTAGGAGAACTCGTTCAACAGGTTGGGAGAATTAACGTAGCAGGTTAGGATAATTGATTAAGGTAAGAAAAAGGGTTAGGGTTAGCTAAAATAAAACGAAATCAACTTAAGAACGTCAATTTGACAAAAGCTGTTTCCCATCTAGACATGACCGTCGGGGAGGTACTAATTGCCCTGCAGGTCGATGGCTCCCTCTTGTGGCTCTCAGCCCACCATGCTCTTCTTGGCAGATAGAAGTGACGTAATGAAAGAGGAAGTGGGTGCAGGAGAAATGGAGGAGTGTGTGATAATCCATAAATTACAATTACAGTCACTCTGTTTCTGACAAAGTCTGTTTTTCGTGTTGAAAGATAATGTGAGAACTGGGTATCTTTTACTGAACTCAAATTTAACTAGGTAAGTTGGATGGAAGCAAGTTGGATGGAAGCAAGTTGGATGGAAGCAAGTTGGATGGATTTTGGTTCATGATTTAGCTACATTTTTTTTAAATCCTGGGAGATAGAGGAGAGGGAGATGGTTATATTGCTTAAAGTTTCTGTTGTTGTACCAAGGGTGGACTTGATTATTTGGGGGCCTGTAACACAATGCTGTTAAGGGGTCCCCTTCCCAATAAAAGGGTTATTTACCCCCCACCCCCACACATACATTAACTGCAATGAATATTATAATCCCACAATGAAAATATATTGTGTATAAGTGTCCATTTCGGGCAGTAATGAAATGTATAGGCCACAAAAAGCTCTTGAGTCAGTGGCTGACCCACACAATGTGTTAAGAATCAGTCAGTGGGCAGCTGGGCTCCATTTCATTTGAAACTGGTGAAACATGACTAAGGCCACCTCTGCAATGTTTCAAGTGACTGAAACTAATTGTTCTGGAGTAGAAGGTTCATTAGAAAATGACAATGTTCTAAACACTTAAATTAGCATACCATGTTTTCACAACTGATGTTGACACCCAGCACATAGACTATTCAACATCCTGTTATATAAATGCACTTATTAGGAAGTATGTCACTGATGAGATGTGAGATGTGCCACATGATTTTCAGCACTTTAGTTTGTCAGAACAAACTATGGGTGTGTGACAGTGTCTCCCGTGGACCGTTTACATCATTGTAAGGCAAGTGACAACTACTTCACTATCTTATCTTCATATTTTAATGTTCACACTAAATGAAGGAAATGAATTACAAGTAATGAGATTCAAAACGTTCAATGTACGGCTGTTAGTTCATGTATTAGCTTAACAACTTTAGTACCTACGTGATGTATGGACTAAAGCTTCAATGTGATACAGTACGTGTCATGTGACTTACTATACCAGGAAGTGTATGTTTGTACTGTTTCAGGTGATCAGTAGTGTGTCAGTTACTATAACAGGAAGTGAATGTTTGTACTGTTTCAGGTGATCAGTAGTGTGTGAGTTCTCACATGGCTTGTTCTGAGAACATGTTTTTTCTCATTGTCCTCTTTATGTCAGGTGAATCTTCCACACAACAACAACTAGTTATGAATCAGACAGAGGAATAACCACAAGTCATTATATTTTATGGGATGCGCTATATTCCAGCTGTTTAACTGTGTAGAAAAGTGTGAGGTTAATTCCTGATTAGTGCAGTTTAAAAGTCTAGATTCAAACAGTGCTGTGAAATGTTTTTGCCCGCTTTCAAATTTGTTCTACTTTTGCATATTTTTGCTAGTAAATGTTTGATATTATATCAGATATTCAATCAAAGCTAATATTAGATAAATGGAACCTGAGTGAACAAATAACACAACAATGACATACTTATTTCATTTATTTCTTAAACAAAGTTATGCAACACCCAATGCCCCTGTGTGAAAAAGTAATTGCCCCCTAACTCTCAATGACTCGTTGTGCCAACTTTAGCTACATAGACTCCAACCATACACTTCCTGTTTTTGTTGATTAGTCTCTCACATCGCTGTGGAGGAATTTTGGCCCAATCTCCCATGCAGAACTGCTTTATCTCAGCAACAGTTGTGGGTTTTCAAGCATGAACTGTCACAATATCTCATTTGGGATTAGGTCTGGACATTGACTAAGCCATTCCAAAACTTTAAATTTGTTGCTTTTATTACATTTTCATGTAGATTATGTGTTTTGGAATGGTGGCACAACCAGTTATTGAGAGTAAGGGGGCAATTACTTTTTCACACAGGGGAATTGGGTGTTGCATAACTTTGTTAATTCAATAAATAAAATAACAATACTGTAACGGCTGTTGGAAGGAGAGGACCAAGGTGCAGCGTGGTACGTGTCCATATTTATTTAATGAACACAGAAATAACAAAAATAACAAAAATAACGACCGAAACAGTTCTGGCTGGTGCAGACACACAACAGAAAACAACTACCCACAAAACACAGGTGGGATGAGGGTACCTAAGTATGGTTCTCAATCAGAGACAACGATAGACAGCTGCCTCTGATTGAGAACCACACTCGGCCAAACACTCGGCCAAACACATAGAAATATAACACATAGAACAAAAACATAGAATGCCCACCCCAACCCAACCAACTCACTGACCAAACCAAAATAGAGACATAACAAAGGAACTAAGGTCAGGGCGTGACAGTACCCCCCCCCCCCCCCCCCCCCCCCCAAAGGTGCGGACTCCGGCCGTAAAACCTGAACCTATAGGGGAGGGTCTGGGTGGGCATTTCACCGCGGTGGCGGCTCTGGTGCAGTACGTAGACCCCGCTCCACCTCTGGCTTGGCCCACTTAGGTGGCGCCTCTAGAGCGAGAACCCTCGCCACCGACCCCGGACTGGGGACCCTCGCAGCGGGCCCCGGACAGGAGGGCAACTCTGGCAGCTCCGGACAGGAGGGCGACTCTGGCAGCTCCGGACAGGAGGGCGACTCTGGCAGCTCCGGACAGGAGGGCGACTCTGGCAGCTCCGGACAGGAGGGAGACTCTGGCAGCTCCGGACAGGAGGGCGACTCTGGCAGCTCCGGACAGGAGGGAGACTCTGGCAGCTCCGGACAGGAGGGAGACTCTGGCAGCTCCGGACAGGAGGGAGACTCTGGCAGCTCCGGACAGGAGGGAGACTCTGGCAGCTCCGGACAGGAGGGAGACTCTGGCAGCTCCGGACAGGAGGGAGACTCTGGCAGCTCCGGACAGGAGGCCGTCTCTGGAGGCTTCGTGCCATGTCTCACCCCTGGAGGCTTCTTGCCATGGATCATCACTGGAGGCTTCGTGCCATGGATCATCACTGGAGGCTTCGTGCCATGGATCATCACTGGAGGCTTCGTGCCATGGATCATCACTGGAGGCTTCTTGCCATGGATCATCACTGGAGGCTTCTTGCCATGGATCATCACTGGAGGCTTCTTGCCATGGATCCTCACTGGAGGCTTCTTGCCATGGATCATCACTGGAATGGAGAGACACACAGGAGGCCTGGCTCTGGGAGAAGGCACAGGACTCACCAGGCTGGGGAGACATGCAGGAGGGTTAGGGCTTAGCATAGGCACAGGACTCACCAGGCTGGGGAGACATGCAGGAGGCCTCTTCCTTGGCCGAGGCACTGGATACACTGGGCCGTGGAGGCGCACTGGCGGTCTCGAGCGCAGATCTGGCCCCGCCCGTTCTGGCTGGATGCCAGCTTCCACCCGGCAAATGCGGGACGCTGGCACCGAGCACACCGGGCTGTGGATGCTCGGCCGAGACACCGTGCGCATCACCCCATAGCACGGGGCCTGACCAGTCACGTGCTCGCCCCGGTAAGAACGGGAAGTGGGCTCAGGTCTCCAACCTCCAACCTGAGCCCTCCCCCCACAAAAAATAGTGGGCTGCCTCTCGGGCTTCCTTGCCAGCCGTGTTCCCTCGTACCGCTGGTTCCCTTCTCCTGCTGCCTCTGCTCTCCTGGCTGCCTCCACCTCTTCCCATGGGAGGCGATCCCTTCCAGCCAGGATCTCCTCCCATGTGTAGGATCCCTTCCCGTCCAGAATGTCCTCCCATGTCCATTCCTCCTTTTTTTCCACGCTGCTTGGTCCGTTGGTGGTGGGTAGTTCTGTAACGGCTGTTGGAAGAAGAAGGTGAGGACCAAGATGCAGCGTGATACGTGTTCATATTATTTTTTCGAAACTGAACACTAAATACAAAATAACAAAACGAATAACCGAAACAGTTTTGACAGGTGATACAAACACTACACAGAACATAACTACCCACAAACACAGGTGAGAACCATAGTTAGGTAGCTTGTTCCCACCTGTGTTTGCAAACCATGGCTACGTTCCAAGCAATGGGAACCTCCCCAGAAAGGAGAGAAAGGTTAAAAAGGTCGGAGATAGGCTTGGCGATGATAGGGGCAGCAACCTTAAAGAAGAAAGGGTGTAAATTATGAGGGTAATTAGAATGAAATGAGTGAAACTGTTAAAAGACAATAGTTAATTGTTCATAAGAAGGGCCTGAGATCAAAGTCAATATTCAGACCACTAGGGGTCAATGTTTTAAAAAAGCATATATACAGTAGGCTTCCCTCTGTAGTAGTAGGACCTCCATGTTACCTCCACTCCTTGGTAGACCAACATGCTCAATGCGTGTGTAAATGAGTGTGTTTTTGAGGGAGGAGATGGGATGGTTAGCTTCAACAAAGTGAGCTGCTACTAGATAATCAGTGTTCTTACACCTGATTGAGCTGTGGTGTTCAGCTCTGCATTGTTTTAATTGTCTTTTCGTTTGTCCTACGTTGGCTTTCCCACATGAACATGTGATGAGATAGATCACTACCTTTATCTTGCAAGAGATGATACCCCTAACAGGGATTTTTCCACCTGTATGTGGGTGTCTATAGAAGGATGTTTTTGTAAAGCTATTGCACTGTGAGCATGAGCCACATTTGTAGTTCCCATTTGGAATGGGTGTCAAGAGTGTCTGAGTGGGCTCAGGGGGCAGGTCAGATCTCACTAAGCTATCCGCAATATTGCGACCACACTTATAGACCACCAGTGGGGGTTCCTTGAAGAGGTGTGCAATTTTGTTGTCTGATTGCAGAATATGCCAGTGCTTCTTCAGGATTGCTTTCATTTTCTCTGAACACTTGGTGTACTTAGTGCAAAAAACTGTTGCGTTGTTTTTCTTCTTTGGTTTAGTTTTTGCAAATCCTCTCTTGGTTTTTGAGATATTTTCATCATTGCAGCATCAAGCGTTTTTTCATTGTAGCCTTGAATTTTGAATGTATTTTTCGTTTTCTTAGCATTGCTGTCAAAGTCTGACTGTTGGCAACAGATTCATTTAACCCTGCATAACTGGCTATATGGTAGACCATTCCTGAGGGGAAGGGGATGCATACTATCCCCACGTAGCAGGGTATTGAGGTCTGTTGGCTTTGTATACAAGTCTGTATGTAATGCATCTTTCTCTTTGATGATCCAAAAGTCCAGGTAGTTAAATTTTCTCTCATCAGTCTGCATGGTGAATTTGAGATATTCAAAGCTCTCGTTTAGCAGAGTTTGGAATTAATTTAGTTCCTGCTGACTTCCTTCCCAGAGCACAAAGACATCATCTATGTTTATATTCCATGAGAGAATTTTAGAAAGTAGGGGGTGTGTCTCTATGTTTTGTAAATGAGTGCTTCCTCAAATTGTTCAACATACAGGTTCACATAGTTGGGGGCAAAGGGGGAGCCCATGGCTACACAATTTGAAGGAAAAACTCTGACTCAATGATAAATTAGTTATTGGATAATACCAGTTCAGTGAGATGCAAGATGCAATCATTGGCTGGAGAAAGGGTAGGGTCTCTCTGTTGAATGAAGTGTTGCAGTTTTACAAAATATAATTTAAAAGTTTGCATTAAGGTGTCTGTAATAGAATATACTTGTCAAAATGGATGTAGACATTAATACATGCATTTCTATAGCTTTTACAATGGAGGAGGACTAGCTAGATGGCTGTGCAATGGCTTCCAAACAGCGGCCCCTGTCAGTCATCTAGGTTTAAAACATATCATTGGACTGAACCGAAAATATATCAGAACCTCCCTGATGTTGACTTTCATGTTGCAGGTGTTTTGGCCTGCTTTGGTCATCGAGGTTTGATCGCCACAATGCCAAATAAACTGGATGTACTGACTGGCTCCTGTATGCAAATCCCATGTTCATTTGACATTCCTCACCAAAATAAGTATACATTTAACAGCACAATACATACCTCTGGAGTGTGGATGAAAGAAATCCCATACTTTGATCTGCATCCGGACAGTGTGATATTTAACAGTAGTGAGACGGTCAACAGATATCAAGGGAAGATAACTGGAAACATGTCCCAGAAGAACTGTACCACAGTCTTCCTCAATGTAACCACCAGTTACACTAATAGATACTTCTTCAGGATTGAGAGTCAACCATTCCGTGCAACAGACATTGGAAAGTCTGTTGATATAGTTGTTAGAGGTAAGAGACAATTCAACTTTTAACCAACAATTTTTTCCAGTTTATATTCCTTGCATCAAACATAAGAGTAGAACAAGTGGACAGTTTAACTATTTGTGTAAAATATCTTTATCTACAATGTATTACAGATTTTCCTTCCAGTCCCATCCTTACTGTCTCAGGTGAGGTGAAGGAAGGGACCCCTGTCAGTTTTAACTGCTCTGCTGTCGCTCCCTGTCCTGAACACCCCCCTGAGCTGACATGGACTCTCCCAACACAGTTCACAACTGAGAACCAACTGCAGGAGAATCCAGACCAAACCAAATCAGTTCTCTCCACGGTGACCTTCACTCCATCATACCTTCATCATGAGAAGAACATCACTTGTACTGCAGTCTACCCAGTAGGGGCAAGCAACAAGACAGCTGAACATAACATGATGCTTAACGTTTCATGTAAGATTTAGTCACCGGTTCCTGAAGAATAGATCATTCTATCATGTTTTCACTGATGATTGTAATAGTGGTTTTGATGAGACTATTCAATATACCATATCAGATACATTCTAAATGAACCCCTCTCCTTCAGTCTCTCCTAAGGACACCTCGGCCTCCATCAGTCCAGCTGATCCAGTATTAGTGGGCAGCTGTGTTAATCTGACCTGCAGCAGTACAGCCAACCCTCCTGTGACATCCTTCACCTGGTTCCAGATCTGTGGGGGTAAACCAGCACAGGTAGCATCTGGACAGAGTTACACCCTCAATGTGACTATTCGTGATGGAGAACTATACTACTGTGAAGCAAGAAATAGTCACGGCTATGGGAAGTCAAAGGAAGTGCAGCTGGCTATTAAAGGTAGACGCATTGGCACATTCAAAATGGCACAACATTAAGAATATTATAGATATAGATAGATATACAGTAGAAGAGATATACTTGTTTTGTGGAACAGACCAGATAAAGCATGCCTGCTAAATGTATCTAGGTATGATACATCTGTAGGATCTTAATTTGATCACTATTTTGTTGCAGAGAAGTTTATTGCATTGTGGGAAATGCAGATAAGCTTTGATTTACATAAATTCACCAAGAATATGCACTAAAACGTGGTTATATTAACAGTATTGCACTTTTCATGTAGCCTTATTTTGTCCAGCTAATAGCCTCACCTTCAATGGAACAACATTACGGAGGAAACATTCAAATCCTTTTGCTGCAGGATTATTTCGCTGCAACAATACTGGCTAAATTAAGATCTTACATCTGTACATCTACAGTATATGTGTAATTTGTAATGTTAGACAATGTGCAAAATGTTTCCTCTTTTAGGAACAGATGATCATAATATGTGCTTTGTTTACAGGGCAAGAAGAGCCTGTTAACACAAAGGTTTATGAGATTGTAGGAAAAACCTTGGGGTTGCTTTTCCTTTTCAGCCTGATCGTATTCTTTGCATGGTAAAAAGATATTCCCAGCCTCAATTTTAACATATTTATCATGCTGATTGTGCTTTTGTATATGAAAACCTAAATTATGTCAAAAGACCTTTATTCTTGTCTTCCAGGAGGAGGAGAACATCTAGACTCCCCAGTGGGTTTGACATGACAGACCGTTCACAGGGACTGGTGGGAATGTTAGAATAAACTTTTAAAACCCATCTAGAATGTGTGTTTAAGGAAGAATTGAATGAATACTGTGTTGTGTAACCAACTGTAACTATGAAGTCATTATTCTTCTGAAGTGTCGGTCCTGACAACTGTTCCTTTCTCTGTGTTCTCTCCACAGAACTCCCCGGCTGGGACAGTGTGCTCTAACCAGGCCACGGTCGGTAGAGGGAACCAGTAAACACCACTTAACCTAGATGGTCTTTAAGCACAAGTCAATAAAATAGGTGCATTTTAAGTATTTAGCCAATGGGTATTAAGTGTTTTTGTGTACAGTATTGTCATTGTGTATTCGTTTTATAATGATACTTTTGTTACATTTATAATTGTGTTCTCTTTGAATATCTGAATATTTGTAGAATTTGCTGGGGGAAAAGTGTTTAACTGTTAATGTAGTGGTGATACGATGATGTAGGCTACTCTTTATTTTAGACCATTTATTTTTAGTGTTGAGTTCACAGAGCATCTGTTTAATGGGTTCCAGTATAGAGGACCTGCTGAGTTCAACTAGCCTACTGAAGGCAGTTTAAGACCATATAAAGTCAATGATGACTGAGGAGAGAAGACACAGTTAGAGAGACAGTAGTCTGATACAAGACAGGAAGTTGGTAAAGTAAGTCTACATGATGTCAGAATGGTGTTAACATCTACTAGTCACTGTTTCTCTGCATCTTTTGTGCAGTTACCAGAATAATAATATCATCTATTTTCAGTTTATATCTATTTAGAAGTTATTGTGTCAGTTTTTATGTTGAATGTTAAATCAAAGAAACAATTGAGACGGAATATATGGTTGTTTATTAATGTAACATTTTACATTCCTCATTAAAATTGATTAAATTGAGATTTTGTGTTACTGGCCTACACACAATTCCTCATAATGTGAATTATGTTTTTAGACAAGAACAAGAAGTCTAAAAATAAAGAAGTATTTAACCCCTGTCTTATGGTAAGCCTAAATCATTTCAGGAGTAAAGATTTTCTTAACATGTCACATAAGAAGTTGCATGGACTCACTGTGTGCAATACTAGTGTTTAACATGATTTTTGAATGACTACCTCATCGCTGTACCCTACACATACAATTATCTGTAAGGTCCCTCAGTCAAGCAGCGAATTTCAAACACAGATTAAACCACAAAGACCAGAGAGCTTTTCCAATACCTCTCAAAGAAGGGCACCCGTTGGTAGATGGGTAAAGCAAATTATAATCTGACAATTAATTTCCCTTTGAGCATGGTGAAGTTATTAATTACACTGTGGATGGTTTGTCAATTCACCCATTCACTACAAAACCGCTCAGGGATTTCACCTACAGGAGGTTGGTAGCACCTTAATTGGGGAGAACGGACTCGAGGTAATGGCTGGAGCAGAACAGGTGGAATGGTACCAAATACATCCAACACATTTTCCATGTGTTTGATTCCATTTTCTCCGTTCCAGACATTATTATGAGTTGTCTTTCTCTCAGCAGCCTCCACTGATTTCACCATAACGCCAGTGGTGACATTAAAACAGTTGCAGTGTTTAACAGCTGTGATTGGAGAAAACTGAGGATCTATCAACAACAGTGTAGTTACTCCACAACACAAACCTAAATGACAAAGTGAGAAGAAGGAAACATGTACAGAATAAACATATTCCAAAACATGCATTCTCTTTGCAATAAGGCACTAAAGTAATAGTGCTAAAAAATGAGCAAAGAAATTAACTTTATGTCCTGAATACAAAGTGTTATGTTTGGAGCAAATCCAACACATCACATCACTGAGTACCACTCTTCATATTTTCAAGCATGGTGATGGCTGCAACGTGTTATGGGCATGCTATTTAATCCATTTTTAATTCAAGCTGTAAAACAACAGAATGTGGAATAAGTCAAGGGGTACTTTCTGAAGACACTGAGTATACCAAACATTAGGAACACCTTCCTAATTTTGAGTTGAAACCCCTTTTGTCTTCAGAACAGCCTCAGTTCATCGAGGCATGGACTCTTCAAGGTGTCGAAAGCATTCCACAGCGATGTTGGCCCATGTTGACTCCAATGTTTCCTACAGTTGTGTCAAGTTGGATGGATTTCCTTTGGGGGTTGGACCATTCTTGATACACACCGGAAACTGTTTAGAGTGAAAAAACCCAGCAGTATTGCAGTTCTTGAAACCAGTGCGCCTGGCACCTACTACCACACCTCATTCAAAGGCACTTACATTTATTGTCTTACCCAAACACCCACTAAATGGTTCACATACAATCAATCAATCAATCAATTTTATTTTATATAGCCCTTCGTACATCAGCTAATATCTCGAAGTGCTGTACAGAAACCCAGCCTAAAACCCCAAACAGCTAGTAATGCAGGTGTAAAAGCACGGTGGCTAGGAAAAACTCCCTAGAAAGGCCAAAACCTAGGAAGAAACCTAGAGAGGAACCAGGCTATGAGGGGTGGCCAGTCCTCTTCTGGCTGTGCCGGGTGGAGATTATAACAGAACTATGCCAAGATGTTCAAAAATGTTCATAAGTGACAAGCATGGTCAAATAATAATCATGAATAATTTTCAGTTGGCTTTTCATAGCTGATCATTAAGAGTTGAAAAACAACAGGTCTGGGACAGGTGGCGGTTCCATAACCGCAGGCAGAACAGCTGAAACTGGAATAGCAGCAAGGCCAGGCGGACTGGGGACAGCAAGGAGTCACCACGGGCGGCAGTCCCGACGCATGGTCCTAGGGCCCAGGTCCTCCGAGAGAAAGAAAGAGAGAAGGAGAAAATTAGAGAGAGCCAAGATTTTCAAAATGTTCATAAATGACAAGCATGGTCAAATAATAATCAGGAATAAATCTCAGTTGGCTTTTCATAGCCGATCATTAAGAGTTGAAAACAGCAGGTCTGGGACAGGTAGGGGTTCCATAACCGCAGGCAGAACAGTTGAAACTGGAATAGCAGCAAGGCCAGGCGGACTGGGGACAGCAAGGAGTCACCACGGCCGGTAGTCCCGACGTATGGTCCTAGGGCTCAGGTCCTCCGAGAGAAAGAAAGAGAGAAGGAGAAAATTAGAGAGAGCCAAGATTTTCAAAATGTTCATAAATGACAAGCATGGTCAAATAATAATCAGGAATAAATCTCAGTTGGCTTTTCATAGCCGATCATTAAGAGTTGAAATACACTTCTCAATTGTCTCAAGGCTTAAAAATCCTTCATTAACCTGTCACCTCCCCTTCGTCTACACTGATTGAAGTGGATTTAACAAGTGACTTCAATAAGGGATCATAGCTTTAACCTGGATTCACCTGGTCAGTCTATGTCATGGAAAGAGCAGTAAGATTGGTTCTGTTTTATCACCTACTACCTACTCATATATCCATTGATAGTGAGTGGTAGCCTGATCTGCATGCAGGCACATCGTTTCATTGTATTTTCATACATTTTATCCACATATAGGCAAAGCAGTTTCCACAAAACTGAAATGAGCTTGTTCGTCCTTTTTTTGTCAGTCCCACCATATCCCCATCCCCACCATATTGCAGCATCAGCGTAGTGTAATGTCCAATAGTCAATACTTTCTCCTGATCCTGTCCTCCAGAGCCTTCAGCTCTCCCTCCACCTGTTGGGGGAAGTCGGCTCCCACCTGCTGGGTAAAGTGAACCCTCAGCTCCTGGGTCTCCTTCTCCCAGAAGGCCTTGGGCAGGTCGAAGAGTGTTTTGTCTAGAAGGGATACAGCTTTTATCCAAATGTAGTTTTCTAGCAAGTTTAGGAGAATTTAGGCAGCAGGTTAGGATAATTAACGTAGCAGGTTATGATAATTAGATCAAGGAACGGAAAAGTGTTAGAATTAGCTCAAACGCTAAAATAATTTGATGTCAATTTTACAAAAGCTTTATCCCATCTAGACTTGACCGTCGTAAAGGGAGCCCATGTCCAACTTGCCTCCCAGTCCCTGTAGGTCGCTGTTTCCCTCCTGTGGCACCCGGTACACTCTTTTCACGCCACTTCAATAAGAAGTGATTTCGGTAGCAGGTTAGGAGCAGGGCTGGACTACAGAACGGTCCCAGATAGCATATGATAGAAAAATGTGTTGAATAGTAGGAAATTAGCTCTAAAACAACAACATTTTCTGTCAGCTTCATGACAACATGTAGAATAGCATTATAAAACTGTAAATATGTATCTCTGCACCATGACAAAATGGGTTGAAATGCTCTCCACACCATGGCAAAATGGGTTGAAATGCTCTCCACACCATGGCAAAATGGGTTGAAATGCTCTCTGTACCATGGCAAAATGGGTTGAAATGCTCTCCACACCATGGCAAAATGGGTTGAAATGCCCTCCACACAATGGCAAAATGGGTTGAAATGCTCTCCACACCATGGCAAAATGGGTTGAAATGCCTTCCACACAATGGCAAAATGGGTTGAAATACTCTCTGCACCATGGCAAAATGGGTTGAAATGCCCTCCACACAATGGCAAAATGGGTTGAAATGCTCTCTGCACCATGGCAAAATGGGTTGAAATGCTCTCTGCACCATGATAAAATGGGTTGAAATGCTCTCTGCACCATGATAAAATGGGTTGAAATGCAGGAAGTAGGAGGGGGGGTGTGGGGTCGTAACCTATAGCCGTAATTCTCCTAACCTGCTGCATAAATTCTTCTAGCCTGATACGAAAAAGTCAATTCTGTATAGAAGTGGTGTGAAAATGTGTCATCCAGCCCACCAGGGTTTTCTTGGCAAATAGACTTTAAAGAGGAAGTTAAGCAAGAAAAAGAGGAAGTTGGTGTAGGAGAAGTTGAGTGGTGTGTGTGAGAATCAGTCAGATACAATTACACTTACTCTGTTTCATACCAAGTCTGTTTTTCATGTTGAAAAAATGATTTGACAACCCCATGATTTGGCATGGGTCCCAAGATCCTCAAAAGGTTCTACAGCTGCACCATCGAGAGCATCTTGACCGGTTGCATCACCGCCTGGTATGGTAATTGCTCGGCATCTGACCGTAAGGCGCTACAGAGAGTAGTGCGTACGGCCCAGTACATCACTGGGGCCAAGCTTCCTGCCATCCAGGACCTATATACTAGGCGGTGTCAGAGGAAAGACCAAAAAATTGTCAGAGACTCCAGTCACCCAAGTCATAGACTGTTCTCTCTGCTTCCGCACAGCAGGCAGTACCGGAGCGCCAAGTCTAGGACCAAAAGGCTTGTTAACAGCTTCTACCCCCAAGCCATAAGACTGCTGAACAATTAATCAAATGGCCAACGGACTATTTGCATTGACCCTCCCCACCTTCATTTGTTTTGTACACTGCTGCTACTCGCTGTTTATTATCTATGCTTAGTCACTTCACCCCTACCTACATGTACAAATTACCTCGACTAACCTGTACCCCCGCACATTGACTTGGTACACCTTGTATATATCCTTGTTATTGTTCATTTATTGTGTTTTTTTATATAATGTTTTACCTTAGTTAATTTAATAAACATTTTCTTAACTCTTTCTTGAGTTGCACTGTTGGTTAAGGGCTTGTCAGTAAGCATTTCACGGTAAGGTCTACACTTGTTCTATTCAACGTTTATGATTTAACTCGATTTATAAAAACATCACACACACATTCCCATTGAAGCCTGGGAGACCATCTGTTGGGGGAGGTCGGCTCACACCTGCTGGGTAAAATACACCCTCAGCTCCTGGGTCTCCTTCTCCCAGAAGGCCTTCAGGAAGGTTGAAGGGATACAGCTTTTGTCAAAATTGAGTTTTCTAGCTAGTTTAGGAGAATCTATGCAGCAGGTTAGGAGAATTAACATAGCAGGTTATGGAAATTAAATTAAAGTACGGAAAAGGGTTAGGATTAGCTAAAATGCTGTAATATTTATACTTTTAACATAATTTTGACAAAAACTTAATCCCATCTAGACTTGACCACCGAAGAGGGCACCCATGTCCTCCTTGCCGCCCAGGACCTGCAGGTCGCTGACTCCCTCCTGTGTCACCCGGGACATTCTTTTCACGGCACTTTTCACGGCACTTTAATAAGAAGTGATTTTGGAAGCAGGTTAGCAGCAGGGCTGGATTACTGAACGGCCCCAGATAGCATATGATAGCAAAATGTGTAGAACTGCAGGAAATTAGCTTTAAAACTACAACCTTTATATCAGCCTCATGGCAAAATGTGAACACAAGCATGATGTGCTATAAAACAGCAAAAATATAAAAAATAGTTCTCTGCACCATGGCAGAACGTTTTGAAATACAGGAAAGTAAACTCAGGGTCCCAAATGCGGTCATCCAACCCTGATTAGGAGAGCATTTTCCCTAAACCTATCTATTTTACCTGACCTTAACCTCAGGCTCTTAACATGCTATGATAATTCTCCTAACCTGCTACATAAATGCTCATAATCATCCTAAAGTCAATTCCGTGTCAGAGTGGAGTGAAAAGAGTGTCTCTGTGGCTTCCAGCCCACCAGGCTCCTCTTGGCAAATAGACTTCAAA